>NC_047505.1:23817076-24117076 GCF_902827115.2 Pseudochaenichthys georgianus | reverse complement strand
GAATGCTATACTTGTATGTTCCAGATGTCAAAAGTGTACTTATCTCATGACATCCTTTAGGAGTAGTCAACTAACAAAGGTTAACTGTTTTTATAACCTGAGGACTTCTCTGAATTTCCTCTAACCTCGATGTCAGCTTACTTAAAATGAATACATCTATTGATAATTCAGAACGACCATTGTCTCTCTAACTCTGTGTGACCCAACTCAGTAATACACATCATATAGCTTACCATGTGGCCTTAATGAATATGCCAGAAATACGCTGTAATAAAGATTCTGCCATAACATGTACTCCACACTCACGGCGTTAACTAAGGCTGTTGACACAGCCATAGCGAAGGAGTGTCGCCCCGCTCTGGTCAACCCGGATCATTAAACAACTCGGGTGCACCGATAAAGCGGTTAACTCAGACACTCTTTTGGCTGACGTTAAGGCAAGTAGCAATGCTGTCTTCCACAACAGAGCTTTCAGGGAGGAGAGCTCCAGAGGCTCAAATGGTCCTGTGACCAGAGCCTCGAGCACCAGCGGCAGGTCCCACTGCGGGGCGGAGGCGCAAAAACCTCATCATTAGTGGCTGAGAAAAGGCTGACCTGCCGCTAAATCCCTCATGGCAGGACGAGATGCTGCTGCATACACTTTCACTGTGGAATGAGCAAGCCCTCTGTCCACCAATAACTGTAAGTACGACAAAATAGATCCCATCTATTTTCCGCTCCTCACACCATCGCAGGAATCCCAGCCACTTCGGCCTGTAACAGGCTGTGGTGGATCCCGCTCTAGCTGCCTGGAAAGACTAAATAACCCTATCAGACAATCCACCCTGCCTTAGCCTGTCCCTCTCAGGAATCAAGCCTGGAGAGGTTGGCCCAGAGTAGGTAACGCCCCGATTGCTCCTGAGAGATCGCCCCCCCAAACTTGGGGGAGTGCCCAGGGCTGGCCCACCTTCATCTGTGTCATCTCTGAGTATCACGGTGCCCCCACGCGATCCGGCGCTACCAGGATGATTGACAGACGTTCTCGCCTCACTCTCCCCAGGAGTGGGAGAATGAGACGCAACGGTGGAAAGGCGTGAAGCAGCTTCTTTGGCCATGGCTCGTGTGCAAGCATGTCCAACCCCAAGGGCGGGTCGTCGCTCAGAGCCATGGAGAACCACAGGGCGCAGTGGGTGTTGCGCTGGCTGGCGAACAGATCCACCTCTGCTGTCCCGAACCGGACCCAGATCCGCTTCACCAACTCCGGGCGAAGCACCCACTCGCCTGGCAGGGGGCCGCCCCTCGACATGAGGTCAGCCCCCCTGTTTTACAGACCTCAGAGACTATCAGAGATAACACCACCTCTGCAGCCCATAACGACACTTTCTCCGCTGTGGTCAACAAAGCGGCGGAGCGGACTCCGCCCTGCCTGTTGATATATGCCACTGTGGTGCTGTTGTCGCTCCTGACCATTACATGTGTCCCCTGAATCTAGGGTTTGAAATGCTGGAGGACCAACACTACTGCCCGCAGCTCTAGGAGGTTGCTGTGCCGTGTCTCTATAGAGACCAGCGCCCCCCTATAGCTCTCCCCAGGCAGGTCCCTCCCCATCCTGTTCCGGATGCATCCGTGAACACTGTGATGTAGGAGGTCACCCGTCCCAGTGGTGATCCGGGGACCCCAGAACCGGAGATTGCCCTCCACTGAGGGGGGGGGGGGGTGGTCACCAGACACAGTTTGTGTCTCTTGAGATCTAAACGCAGGCTGGAGAACCACCTCTGCAGGTGGCGCATATGCAGTAACCCAAGCGGGACCACAACGTGAGCTGCCGCCATGAGACCCAGAGAGGGGAGTGGCAAGCCTGCACGCTCCACCGCCATAGCCATCACCGCCGGGAACTCCTGTCGTGCAGACCTGTGCTGATGGCCTTCCTGGCGGTCACCGGAAATCTCGGACAACGAGGTGTCATTATCGTCGTCCCTCTTCAGTCTCAGTGAATGAATGCTTGCATGATAGGATAGAGGGGAGTACCCATAGAGTCCAGTAGAGGGCGGAGCCTGTGAGAGATATAACAACACAACCCTTTCAACCATGAACGCTGCCATAGTTTTGATTTTCATATTAAATGTTTAAAGGCTGCACTGCTTCATGCCATGTTGACTTGCCTGTGGTTTAATGCAGTTCAAATAATACAGGTTAAAACTTACAAAATCATAAACTAATTAAATCTTTTACAGCCCCATAGTGTTCGACACAGAGACAACTTTTCTTTTACCTCATTGTTCTCCATCTACAATAATTGTTTGTCCTAGCCCATTTGTCTCCTGGATAATCAGTCTTTCTGTAAAAAACAATGTTTCTTTCATTTATCCACTTCCTCTGTGGCCTTGTGAGGTAATCTGATAATCAGCACTGAGTGAGTGAACTGTCAGTGGACCGTGAAAACGGTATAATTGTATGTCAATTGTCACTGTTGACTTGAATGTTTGAGCCCATTTCATGCATACATTACACTAGCTTTGTGGAATGTGTGTGTGTGTGTGTGTGTGTGTGTGTGTGTGTGTGTGTGTGTGTGTGTGTGTGTGTGTGTGTGTGTGTGTGTGTGTGTGTGTGTGTGTGTGTGTGTGTGTGTGTGTGTGTGTGTGTGTGTGTGTGTGTGTGTGTGTGTGTGTGTGTGTGTGTGTGTGTGTGTGTGTGTGTGTGTGTGTGTGAAGTCATTATATTATTTGAGAATGGGTGAACACTTGTTGAGAAATGGGTTTTCATGGCTGCATTTATACCCTGATTTTATTTAGATAACATTGCGCTGTCGAGAAAATCATGTTTGTGCACATTTGGATCACCAGTAATATTATGTGAATCTTTTCTATCATAGTGTCTGTATCGTGCCTCTGTATTTAGTGTTGTAAACAGTTGCTTATAATCTTAGTTTTATCAGCAATACTGTGTTCCTGTGTTATATAATTCTCCTTATTTGTTCAAAGGGTTGATTATCTTTTGTTCAAAAGTAATATTTGAAAAATTATCAGCAACCTATTATGTTCTACTTTTAGAAATTATATTTCCAGATTAAGATAGTTTGCTTTTGAGATATTCAGATATTCTTAAATGCTTAAAATCTCGCCAATAGAATTACATAATGTACATGGCTAAAAACAACTGAGAAGAATCATTTGTTTTATTTAGGTTAACTATGGCTAACTGTTATTCTCTTCAGTATACATAATTCAATATGATATTTACAGTATACCGGTTATACAAATTTAAAAGGATTCACATGCTGCAATTTTTCTTTAAAGATATAAGAATATAAGAAAATATAAGCAGTTTTCTTCCCCAGAGATGTCTAATGTACATCGGCATTCCTACAGTTAATTAAGATGTGACTTAATCCTGTTTAGAAGTCCAGGTTTATAGTGAGACATCCAAAGAGCCAGTGGCTTAGCGATGTCAGCTCATTAGAGAAAACTCTGCTCACAGGTATTCTAACAGAAAGCCATTTTCTCTCCGTGCTTGAACCTTCTCAGGTGATGTAATCAGCGACTGTGACACAATATAAGCTCCCCCTTCACATTTTTGCTACAGTGCAGTACCCAATTTGTGGAAGAGAAGCATCACAAATACATGGAACATATTGGAGGACTTTACGCAAAATAGGAACAAAATGAAAACATCAAATAGGAACTCTGTATATTACAACTGGAAACTTTAAAAATGTTTAGTATACATAACACTGAAAATCTGGCAACAGCACACTTAATCTTGTGCATATTTTTACAATATCATTTTACAATATGGAGATGTGCGTTTGACTGACCTTCCACATCCAACTTGTGCAGACATTTAACATCAAAGAATCACAAAGCCCTGTCATTACTGTGTGATTTTTACGCTTCTCTAAGCATTGAATAGTTTTATTGTGAATTTTTACTGAGATTTTGTCTCCTTGCCAGGCATTACGGTCCTGCTCTCCCTGACTGTCTTTATGCTGCTGGTTGCAGAGATTATGCCCGCGACATCGGACTCGGTGCCTGTAATAGGTAAGCCAGGCGCCATGGTTGTCATCTGCTGTCAATGGGAAGACACTGGTGAAAATGTGTGTAGTCATTTTTCATCAGAAGTTCTCCCAATGTCACAGTATAAGTACGTTTAAGCAGCCAACCAACACATGGATTTAGAGATCAGAGGCACCATATTTAAAACATTGAAATGCAAATGTGTTTAGTTTATCTGAAACATCAAAAAGTGTGCTCGAGGCAAGATGGGAGTTTTTCTCTCTGTGAGCCCTTTAACTCATACTGAAAAATGTTTTTATCCTGCTTTTTTTTTCACATAATGTTACCTGCATATGACACAACTGTATCAATTCTAACTGTCTCCTCTTTTTTTCTTTCCCCCAGCTCAGTACTTTGCCACCACCATGGTCATTGTTGGTCTATCTGTAATTGCTACAGTTATTGTGTTACAATATCACCACCATGACCCTGATGGAGCCAAGATGCCAAAGTGGGTGAGTGTCGTTTCATATAATACAATTATCTGTCACCTATAATACCCCATTAACAACACTTTAGTCATTTCCATCGAGCCACACCCCAAAACTGTAGAGTGCATTATGATAAACTATCGAGATTAGCTTTGATTATGCTGCTTTAGTTTTTTATTAGGTTAAAGTCCACTTACAGTGGTTCATTAGGATACATATTCATTTGCTTGAGTAGGACAATGTAAACCAAATGGTATTTTTAACATGAAATGTGCTGAGAGGTGTTTAGGTGTTCAAATATGCTAAAGTGTGTTATCCAGTTATGAAAGTATGAAAACATAAACACAAATCTTCACAAATAGTGTTTTTAAAAATGGTTTCCTATCAATGAAGGATACAACACAAACATGTGCTATTTAATATACTTTATACTACCAGACATTTGAAGTTGTGTACTTCATTCATCTGGTGCAATGATATAATCACTGTTTCATTGTGATTGGACTGATTGGGAAAAGTTTTGGTTTTATCTGAATCACCTGTGAAATGAAGAGCTGATTGGGCTTCTGTGACAGTGAACGTGTGTGTTCCCACAAATAAATATACATGTATCCTTAATTTATCACAAGTTATCAAGAACCATTTAATTTTTTTCATTCATTACTGTTTCATCCCAAAGACCCGTGTAATTCTCCTAAACTGGTGTGCCTGGTTCCTACGCATGAAGCGCCCGGGTGAAGAGCAGGTACGTTCAGCCTGGCACAACAAGGCTCCACGGAACAGCCTGACCAGCATGGATCTCAATGCTAGCACTTCCCAGTCCAACAATGGCAACTTGCTCTGTGTTGGCGTCCGTGGCCTGGAAAGCCTCCACTACTCTACAGTTGCAACCTCTGCTGAATCTGGAGTCCTCTGCGGGCAGCTGGTTGGCCGAGCTGGTGAGGAGGATATTCTCCTCCCCGCAGGTCAGGGCCCGTCTGCAGGCTGCCAGGAACCAGAGATGGCTAAGATCCTGGATGAAGTGCGCTACATTGCCAAACGCTTCCGTAGCCAAGACGAGGACAAGTCTGTGTGCAACGAGTGGAAATTTGCTGCGGCTGTTATCGACAGGCTTTGTCTCATGGCGTTCTCTCTGTTCACTATCCTCTGCACCATTGGAATTCTCATGTCAGCACCTAACTTTGTAGAGGCCATTTCCAAAGATTTTTTCAATTAAGGGCTTTATCAAAAAAAGCCTAAACCAATCTCCCTCATCACAGATTGACATTTTTAAACTCATTGGGCAGGATTTGGATAAGTGAAAGCTAATTGGGACTTATATTTAACCAAATATTAAACTCAAATTAAAGTCAAAATGTCAAAGTTAAAATTAATGGTGGGGTAGGCAAGTTTGAGAAACCGGCTCGAGATACACTTTTTGTTATATTCCATGGAATGCTCTTAACATCCCTATAGCAATGAATATCTTAAGTGCTTCGACAACAAATCCATAAAAAAATGTAATCTGTGGAAGCCGTAGTGCTGTAAAAAGGAAGGCCTGTCAGCCTTCCATCTGTGCACAAACTTATCTCGTGCCCTGACTGGTCAGTTCTTCCGGGCTGTGTATGTTCAAATTCTAGCGCACTCGAGCTTGTTTCTCCAAAATTACCTACCCCACCTTTAAGGATTGAAGTGTATGTACTGTATGGCATGAAAACTATTTACGGCTTGGCTTTTATATTACACAGTCAAATGGCATATTAAAGGAAAACATCAACATTTAACACCCTTGTACTGTTTTAACATGAAGATACTAAGCATTGTTTAACTGGTGTAATTTGCTAATAAACTTACAATGAATGCTATTGTTTTGTGTTATGTAATGTTGCCTGTGTACTATTGTTCTTTACAATGCATCTAATCTCACTAAAATCTACTCTGTGTACTAAACAGAACATCTACAGTAGCCTACCTCATATCTTGTATTGAAATATATTTGTTGCATCATATGAGTACTTGTATATGCAAAACAGTTATGTGTTGTAAGTTGGATTTCTGTTAATACAAGTTATATTGTCATAAGCATAACCTTGTTCCTTTGTCTCACTTAATGCGTGTTGCATTTTTTTATTATAACATTCTTAGAAAAATAAATTATCACTGCCAAGTCTGCTATTTCATGTTATGTCAAATCTAGGATTTTTGTACTGTGAAGTTTAACACATAAATGTATTTTTTCTATTTGAAGATAGAGACCACATATAAAAAAGGTTTTTATTGCTGTACAGATGTTACCTACTTTCCAACACAATAAATAAGGATATGGATATTTAGTGAACACCACCTTATTATAGAGTAAGCATATTATTTACTTTGGTAAATAATGTTTTTTTTAAAGTTATAACTGAAGGTACCTGCATTTATTTACAAGTTACAAAACTGCCATCTAGTGTCTGACCTTAACAGGTACACCCAATTACACGTTATCACATATATCCACTTAAAATAAATAGGAAAACAATGATATATTAGATTTTATTAAAAAAAATAAAAACATGTATTTTGTTAATTATTAGGCATACATAATAACAAAAGAAAAACAAAATAAGGAGAACCTAAAAAAAAATATTTCAAAGAAAATTCCTCAAGCATTTATTTATAATTCATTTATTTGACATTTGGGTGATTATATCATGTAATAGATTCAACACAACAGCTCATTATTGATGTTTGATAAATCATACTAGTTGAGAGGAACCTTAACCCAGCACGGGTTTCTTTCCCCGGAAGAAATTAACTGCTGCCACGCACTTACTTTCAATGTGTGCGCCTCTGTTATGTCGTCGACTGGAAACACACAGTCAGTTTGTGTTTGACAAGCCACCGCAACTTTGGTGTGAGCTTTGACTGTAAAGTATTTCAGTTAAAGATGTCGGAGGCATTGTTGCAGTGGTGTGTGAACCAGCTACACCACAAGTTCGGGCTGGAGTCATGTGAAGACATCGTCCAGTAAGTTATCTCTGGTTAGAATACTCTGTGAAAGACTGACAGGCAACCAGCTAGCATCTGTCCAGAGTCCGAGATGAAATGCCAGCTAGCTTGCTAGTGCTGTTTTACCTTTGCTTCTTGATAACATACAATGTGTTGTCAGGGGCTTATCCAAAGTTATGTGTGTGTTAAATACATCTACCGCTTTCCTTTGATACATTTGAGCCTACAGCTGTTACAGTAGCCGGTAAAGAGTTTGACAGGTGTGCTGTTGGCTAGCGGATAACCGGTGCTTACATTCACTACCTTGTCTGGCTTTATTTAATATAAATCACACTTTCAAGAGAAGCTTGTTTTAGGTTGGATATCTGACAGACATTCACCAGCGTCTTCTTCCTCAGTTTCAGAGCAGTCATGTGTTTTTTTATTTGTATTTTCCTAGTTCATGTTCAAAAGGTATATTGTTTTCCTTGTAAAGAAAACATGAATCAGAAACAGAATCAGAATACTTGTATTCTTCCCACAGAGGAGACATTTGCCTTTGTTACAGCAAGTATAGAGCCAAAGACAGCTTAATAATAACCAAAAAACATGCATAAACAATATTAAAGATTACAAAAATTACGCCATTTACAAAATACTTACATTTTGTAACAGGATGTCGTACTTGCATTTGTTTAAAAATGTTTATGAATTTAACATTATATGTATAATGTATAATGTATATTTATTTATAGATGTCGCAATTGTACAAGGCTTTGGCAGTACTGTATGTCACCATGGTCATGCTAATAAAGCTTTTTGAATTTAATTGATCAGTGAGCTCACATCAGAGCCCTCGCTTTTTAACACAGGGTTTCAAGGTTCTATTTGTCAAACGAACATAGCTACAGTGTAGTTATGTCGATGAAAATCTTGTGTCACAGGCTTCTCCAACAGTGCAACACAAAACACAGATAAACAGAAAAAATATAGGGATAGTAAATACAAGAAGAAAAATTGTTTAAAAAAGTGAAAGAGTGCAATAAGAGTCTATGAAAGTCATTGAAATATGATATATTAGGTAAATAGATAAATCATTTTAAAGTAGTTTCAGGGACCAACAATAATGTTATTATTAAAACCCTACTATCCCATGTTAGTGAACAATATTGAACACATTTGTATAATAAATAATTCTTATGACACAAACCTCATTTGATGACTGATAATACAAAATAAATAGTTTTATTTATTTTTAAAATAGCTTTCAAATCATGTCAAATCCCAGTGGCTCCAAATTCATACCAGGTATTATTACTACAGTAGGACACACCTTTTTTATTTGAACTTAACTTGAGTCCTACTTCTAAATATCTTTTCTTCAATATTTTTATTTTTAAAAAAAGGGTTGTATTTTAATACTTGTTGATGTCTAACAACAGCTTGTGCACACATGACTCCAAATCAATGCATCATTGTATTACTACAATAGACACGGAGCACACAACCATTTTTTTTATTTCTAGCTTTTATACCAGCTAATGAGCTGATGACCTCAAGTCAATGTGGAATCGTATATCAGTACTTTTGTAAGTAGTGTACACTTACTGAATATCTTCAATAGCTTGCATATAACATGACCTAAATGTTATTACATGAAATGGTAATTGTGTTATCCTGCTGTCTAGATATGTTCTATCCATCGAAAATGCTGAGGAGATTAAGGATTATATGGGAGACCTCCTGCAGGGCACAGATGGGAGGAAAGGACTGTTCATAGATGAGTTTGTCAGCAGATGGATGAAGACTCAGAGACAGACCACAGATAGCTCAAGTCTTTTCCATCTCAAGGAACCTTTATCATCTCCAGGTAGGCCCACAAGTTGGATGTCTTTCATCTATTTGGATGTTTATTGTACATAAATCTTCTCCAATGCTAAACAACCTTCTATGGAACTCTCTAATACTACTTACTCTACTAATCGTTGTAAATAATGAATAATACTTTTACAAATGAAAATACATTAACTGGGATATTACATTTCAAACATGCTATCTGTAATTTGCTATACTTTCCTAGATACACAGGACATGAGCAAAGACTCCCTGAAAAAGTCTAAACGCAAGGGCCGTAACAAACAGGAAGTAATGGCTGTGAGCCAATCAGAGCCTGAGCCAGAGGCAGTGAAAACCCCCATTGATCTGATGAGGGTGAGTTCACACAACCCTAAGTATTTGTTATTTTAAACCCTACTTTATGATGTCATTTTCCTAGTTTGAGTTAAAAAAACGACATACGACATTTGTAAAGGTTCCATTTCCTTTTTGATCTAATTTTTTTTCCTCTTCTCATTTCTTTTGACATCAGGCCCAGGAAAACACAAGTTCATCCTCAACAAAGAAGAAGAGTAAGTTTGTCAATCTCTATGCTAAAGAGGGGCAAGACAAGATGTCCATCTTGTTCCCAGGTCGACATGCTTGTGAGTGCCTCGCCCAAAAGCACAATCTTATCAATAACTGCATCAGCTGTGGTCGCATCGTATGTGACCAAGAGGGCTCTGGACCCTGCCTCTTCTGTGGAAACCTGGTATGTATAGGTCCTTCAATTTATATATATATATATATATATATATATATATATATATATTATTCATTTATTTGTTGAGGTACTCGTGTTGCTAAAAGCGCTTTTCTCTGATTCAGGTGTGCACAAGAGAGGAGCAGGAGATCCTGCAACGAGACTCCAACAAAAGCCAGAAGCTAAGAAAGAAGCTTATGGGAGGTAAGAGACAAAAATAGTCTGTATTATTAAATAATAAAATCTGTGAAACAATGACGTGGATTAATGCTTTACATTTGTTTTTTTAATTGGTGACAGATGGTGGAGAAAGAGATTATCTACCAAACCAAGAGGCCAAGATGAAGGCTGGCTTGGAAAAAGCTGTCCAGCACAAGGAGAAACTACTGGAATATGATAAGAACAGGTATTATAAACACTAAATCAAGGAAATAACTTCACAGTAATAGATGTGTTTACTGTTTGTTGTGCAATGTCCACACTTTAAATGGAGATATCAATTACTACAGAATGTAATCAGGAAACTTGCTGATAAAACTAAATGATTTATGTATTGTCCCTTTAAACTCCAGTGTGAAGAGAACACAGGTTCTGGATGATGAGTCGGATTACTTTGCCACTGAATCCAATCAGTGGTTGTCACCCAATGAGAGAGAAAAGCTGAGGAAGAAGGAAGAGGAGCTGAGAGACCTTCGCCATGCCTCTCGCAAGGATAGGAAGATCACGCTGGACTTTGCTGGTAGAAAAGTGCTTGATGAAGGAAACAACCTCAATGACTACTACGACAAGTAAGATGATCTCACACCCGTTGAATCAACGTTGCAATGGTAGATTTCTCATCGTGCTAAACTCCTCATCCTTGTGACATGCAAATTAGGTTGGATGAGACCCTCAGGGCTATGAACAGCGACTCTCCTTCAAAATCCCCAATGTTTTCGAGACAAGGTGGAAGGCAGACCCTCGGAGATCTGGTCAACCCCAACATAATGCAAGCTGCACCTGAGGTAGGTCATTTCTGCCATTTTGACTGGGAACAACAATGGAAATTGTATACCTCTTCATATCAACATATCTCTTCTTTCGACAAGTGTAACAATATACAATTTCATTAGAAATCTGTCCGTCCTGGGAGAGGGATCCCTCCTTTGTTGCTCTCCCTGAGGTTTCTCCCATTTTTTCCCCTTAAACTGTGGGGTTTTCTCTGGAAGTGTTTCCTTGTACGATGTGAGGGTCTAAGGATAGAGGGTGTCGTTTTTCTCATACTGATATTCTGAACAATCTGTGCTGTTGTATTTGCTGTAAAGTGTCTCTACTGTAGGCTATTTTTATTTTATGTACAGCACTTTGGCTCGACCAAAAATCGTTTATAAATGTGCTATATAAATAAAACTTGATTTGATTAGAACATGAGTTAAATGGATTGAAATCGACAGCTGTTTATCCTACATGCGGCCTATGTCAGCATAGTCCTTTATCTACCATTACAATGGTTCTGAAAATGAATAAACTTTCCAGTGGGTGGATGTCGGAGGCAGTGAAGGCTACAAGAAAAACACGAAGCAGGGAAAGAGCTCGGCGGAGGAAAAGGGAGGAGAAGATCGTCAAAAGCTGAGGCTCCAAGACAAGGACCTGCAGGAGATGGCTGACGGGGGCTGGTGCCTGAGCATGCACCAACCGTGGGCCACACTGCTGGTCAGAGGCATCAAGAGGTAAGCAGCAAAGGAAAGATTCAACAAAACGCAGTGCTAACAGAGTTTAAAACTCTTATGGAGATGTGTTTTCCTTTAGGCTGAGGTTACATTTCATTGTGTGTGTGTGTGCGCAGGGTCGAGGGGCGGACTTGGTACTCATCCCATCGGGGTCGTCTTTGGATTGCTGCTGCAGCCAAGCAGCCATCTCCACAGGAGATTGCTGAGGTGGAAGCCATGTACCGCCATATTTACAAGAAAGGTAACGCGAAGTGTACACAGTGAATCAAGAACAAGACAGTAAATACTGGAAGTGATTTGCTACAAGATGTCTTACACACATGACTTTTATTGAAGTGCACACATCTTGGAAATCAACCACTTGATCGGAGTGTGTTTGGGGATCTTTGATTGCTCTTGTTTTCTGTGCAGATCCAAGGTTTCCTAAAGACTACCCCACCGGCTGCCTGTTGGGATGCGTCAATATGACGGACTGCCTCTCTCAGGAGCAGTTCAGAGAACAGGTCAGTGAAACATTACATCATACTAGAATTATAGGTTTAGTTTCAGTACTATTTTTTTTTTAAGGAAGTCAGACTACTAATTGAATTGCTGAACAAGGCAGAGGTGCGTGTGGTAGGAAGTCTTGTTATAACCCATAGAAGGCAGTGATGGACAGAAGGAAAAGCTATACAAAATCGCAAGATGTTTTGAAAGGTTGAAATGTGACTTGGAAGATTTCATTTTGGCCGACCCTTGACACGGTAACTGATTTTATTGTTGTTTGCGGTTGACCACTTGAACTCTTTTCATTTTCTTCCTTCTTTTAGTTTGTATCTGTCTCTCTGCCCTAGAGGCTATAAATCACCCCAAGTTTAGTCCCATCATGTAATACTCTTTTTAACACACAGTTAAAAATACAGACCTGTTAGTGCATTGTAATTCTACGGTATAGACATCCAGAGGCCTATTTCATCTAAAATAACATAGAATAGGACAATATACACATACACTTTTTTGTCATCCAGGGTGAAGACATGAACTCAACTGTGACTGTGAGTTGAAATCATTGTAATTTGTGTGGTTAATGCCAGAAAATCAGTTTAGTTTTATGTATTAAATGAATCATCATTTCTCCTACACCGTCTTTGCATATCTTAGAAATTATCCTGAGAAACTGTGTATTTCTCTGAGTTGACCATACATTCTAACTGTAAAGAATGCTGCAGTAGCCTCTCCTACCAGCAGAGGCCAGGCTGCACCTTTTCACCAGCATCTCTGCCAGATTACAGTATTTCCCACTAGAGGCAGTATGCACCAGAGGAAAATCCACTGAAACACAAACCCTCATTATACCACTTACATCCAACCAAAATGGTTTACTTATACACATCACATTTGCATCAGCCTTTTATGTTGATTCAGCCGCTATTTTTATTAAAAAAAAAGTCACAGGAGACATTTATAGCAAAGAGCAGCCTGCCATTACAAATAAAACAAATGGTAGTGGCTCCTCTCAAGCATTTCATTTGATGTCTTCCATGAACACCACCCTTAACCAGATTGTTACGAGGTCTCTGGTTTGACTCTGACTCTGTGATGTGGCAAAGCATGTAGGTGCTTCATAGGCAGTCACTGCTGCTTTTTTTTTTACTCATAAAATGTTTACTTGAGCTTTTAAACCCAAATTGATTTAATTAATTGCAGTTTTACCAAGTATAAACTGGAATAAACATCCCACTTCCCATTAAGTCATCATGTGTATACAGTCACTCCCCTATGCGATGTCAATGGAACAACACATTTGCTTAATTACATTGCCATCCATGTCTTGCCTGTTTTCTCTCTGGCTCTGGGAGAGACTTCTCTTTCTGAGGCCCACTGATCCCCTCCTCTTACAGTATAGTTCAGTTAATTATATGTTGTTGTTATTATTACCATAAATACTTATATTGTCAAAATCACAATAGCCAATTATTTATTTATACATATATTTTAGGCAAAAATCTCTTAAAAGATACACAATCGTATTTGATAAGGTGTCTGATATTTCTCATAGTGGTCATATCACACAGAAGCATACACACATACCTATCAGAAATTATATATATACAACAGGGAAATGTGTAAAACACACAAAAATACTCTAACCCGTCAAAGCTCCATATTTCCACACACACACACACACACACACACACACACACACACACACACACACACACACACACACACACACACACACACACACACACACACACACACACACTGATATTCAATCATGAGACTGGAACAAATCACATATGGAAATTGTCTTCCGTCGTGATTAAAAGAAAACGAACCATGAAAAAAAGCATTACCCCCCTTTTTGGATGTATTTGTGGATCCATGCATCTCTGCACACACATTTTAACATATGTCTCTCTGCATAAAATACAGGTATTTTATTTCTGTGTTTGAGTAAAAAAAATGGCTTGAAAACTGTGTGCTGCTACATGGTTTGCATTCTGACTGCTGGGACCTGTAAATCTAAGGGCTTTCCCCTTTTGTACTCTGTCCTCATTCTCTCCTCCACCACTCATTCCACCCAGGGCTGTAAAATCATGTTTGCAGGCTGTGTGACTGCCCTTTCATCCTGTGAAAGGGTATGTGTGTGCGTTTGTGTGTGTGTGTCCACTTGCACAGAGCAGCCATAAATAACACCCCCACCCAACACAAGGCCCCTCAGAAAAAAAGAAAGAAAGGCAGATGTAGAAAATAGTGAAGCAACCAGAGACGAACAACAGCACCAAATGCCTAATGATGGTACTGAACAGTTGCTTATTCCAGTCACTGTTTTGAAAAAAAAGAACATAGACTATTAGCTGTTTAGAATTGTAAGCTTGCTTCCTTTCATGTAAGCTACATAGTGCACCTAGTGTGAGTGCATAGTAGCGCACAGGGCTGGGTGAGGTGTAGGATTTACTGTCCTGTGCTGGCAGTTGTGGGTGGTTAAAAGGGGGGGGGGGGGGGGGTGGTGAATGACAGACAGCCATTATTCTTCAAGCTCTTCTAAAGCTGCCCCTAGCGGTGTATGAAATATTTAGAGAAAGTGGAATATGGGTGGATCGGGAGAGCTTGAGAGAAACAGTATTCACGCAGTAAATGCAGTAAATATTTGACTATCACTGATCCAGTGTGATAGAAGTCATTGCCCTGTTGGGGCGCTGTTGTACAAAGCAGCGCCACACAACTGCTGAGGGACAGTGTAGAAAGACCACCCCAGGCTGAGCAGGATTTCCATCTGCTTGACTTGGACCAATTCTTTCCCTCATTAGAAACTGACTGGTGTATTGATCCATTTTCCTCATAATCTCTCACTCGTCCCAACTCCCCAACCCCCCACTCGCTTGATAATTGGCCAGCCATTATGATCTGTGTGCTGTCTCTCCAACCCTACCCCCCAGTCTTTCAGCAATGGGTGGAGACATACGCCTGGCCCGTATGGGCTCAGAACAGTCTCATAATACACACATGCAGTCAGAAGGTTTCAAACTTGTATTTCATGATCTGCAAAAGGATTCAAACTTGTATTTCCGGATCCACACTTTTTTTTCCAATGCACACACAAATGTGTTCCGTTTCATATACATGTAAATAAAATCCAAATACAGAAAAAAGTTTTACATATGTATTTTTTATCCACACATATTTGTTTTCCGTTTAAAACCGCTGCACCTACAAACACAAACCGCTTTCTGTGCACGGATCGCTGTGCATTCGTGTGTGGGTTTTTTGAGACTCCCCTGACGGTCAGCCGATTCGTACTTGTAATTTTTTCTATCTATAGCCAATCAGATGTCTCCTCAATTCTAAGCCAATCACATGAGCGCGCCTCCACGAGGGTAGATGTCTTGCGTTCATGACGTAGCGCTTCATGTACGCATTTTGCGCAGTCCTGAGCTGACAGGTCCATGGAGCCTGCCTGCAGGCGCTAATCTCAAGACACCTCCACTCTCAGTACATTGCCACTTTCCGAACAGGAAATGCACGCAAATACAAGCCTTTATATTATTAAGGTACAGCGCCACTTTCCAAACCATTGATGAATGCTTGTGTACACAAAAACGGCAGGCAAAACCGTTTTTAAATGTGTGTTTCCTCTGTGGCGAATACAGCTGCTTTATTTATGTCTGTATGAAGTTGTTGTGAGTGTGGAGGGAGCAGCTACAGGTTAGCTTAGCCCAGTGGTTCTCAAACTTTTTCTGTCATTCCCCACTTTGAACAGGTGGGCCTTTTCAAGCCCCACCTGTTCCTCATCGCTCCAATAAAATGGGAGGCCAAGCTTAAAATTGTCAAATGTATCGTTCTATAACAGGGGTCTCCAACTTTTTTTAGGATGAGGGTTACTTTAAAAAAATAAAACAAGTCGTGAGCTACTTTTACTCCTCTTTTTTGTTTTTTTGCAGTGTATATATTTAGCACATTTTAACATTATTATATGCTACCTTTAACCTTTGAGTGCTGTTTGGGTCTGTGGGACCCGTTTTCAGTGTTTACTAAAATAAAATGTATGCAATTTAATTATTTTAACCTGCTTTATTTGGTGGTGGACGTCACATCCTCGAGGGTCCGGGGGCATGCACCCCCAGGAAGATTTTTTTTAAATGTTGAAGTCGAATGCATCAATCTGGTGCACTTTGAGCTAGGGCTGCTCAATTAAATCGTATTTTAATCGCAATTACGATTTTGGCTTGCAACGATTATGAAAACAACATAATCGAAATAAAACAATTTTATTTATTTTTTAAATAGGTTTTTCAGTTGAATTATACTTAAAGTTCAGGGTAATCAACTGTTAAAAACATACTTTTCAAATTATTTTCTTCAATAAATTGATGTTTTTCAAAGTAAATGGTTAATCGTTTTTTAATAATCGTGATATCAATTATTGACCCAAATAATCGAGATTATGATTTTTGCCATAATCGAGCAGCCCTACTTTGAGTCCAACATGAATTTATGGATACAGCTCTCAACACTCAGATGAAAGGGAGCTGTATACTTTTCAATAATCCAAACATCTTTAGAATATGATCACAACAAATCATTTAAACTTGTTTATTCTTATCTTATGTTACCTAGTTAGCATTCTTTCTTTTTATTTATGCATATTTGACTAATCACTCCCCTTTTAAACTTTTTACTGTCCTATAGTACACATTGGAATGATTTCTTACTTTATTTTGTACAACTTTATTAAATAGATAAAGGTGTGCTCTCTCTCTTGCTCTCTCGCTCCACATTGCTTTTCTTCCCGACTGCAACGCTGTTGTGTGTGTCTGTGAGAGCGTTTCACACGTGTGTATGAGAGATTTTTACCAGTGGCGAGCCTGTCTCTGAGGGCCTAAGATATTCTACAAAATAATATTTAAAAACATTAAAACAAATTATATTTTTCTTTATATATTTTTTTTAAATATGTTTTTAGTAATATTTGTCAATAGTTTTACCAAAAATAACTTGATTAAATTGTATTTAAAATAACATTTCCAAAGAAATAAATCCTTTGAATCTGCCTATTCAGTTTCTGTTTGAATGTGAAGGGTTAAATGAAAGAAGCTCCTCTCTGCAAGTCTGTGAAGACAGGAGCTGATTGGACGTCCAGCTATGAATTCACAGAGGGCCAGCTATAGTAACTGAACGAGAGTAATGTCAAATGACAGTACAATTGACCAATCATATCTTCCCTCTAAATGGGTGGGCTTTATTATCGCGGACTTTATGACAAGTTCCGCCCGCTGTGAAACGTTTCTTGTTTCCATAGCAACAACAACTGTCAACAGCGTAAACTTGCCTTCAAAATAAAAGCATGCCAAATTACACTTAAGACATACAACTGCAACGAAAGTAACAAACACAATGCAATATCCTTTTCAATTTCAAAGAACACAAATTGGGTTATCTACAGGAGTTGTTTTGTGTGGTAGAGGGTCGCTTTTCATTGATACGTTTTGCACCCCGCGACCCACCTATCACATCTCTGCGCCCCACCAGTGGGGCGCGCCCCACACTTTGAGAAACGCTGGCTTAGCCTAATCGATCAGTGCACTACGAAGCCAGTGCTAGACAGTGAACTGTCAACTATTGGCCGATATTCATTCTTAATAGTTTGATCGGTGCTCTCTATAAAGGCCGATCAGGAGAGCTGGATCTGATCGATATGGACATAAACGCGAGTGAAGTATAACCGGACGCGAGAGAGATCAGATCAGATCAGCTGCTGAGTCTGACGGAGACACGCAGCTCTGCATAATCACCTGAAGCTCCGCCCTCTGTTTAGCGAGCTGACTGTGCAAAATGCGTAGCCTATATGAAGTGTCATGAACGCAAGAAATCTACCCTCGTGGGGGCGCGCTCATGTGATTGGCTTAGAATTGAGGACACATCTGATTGGCTATAGATAGAAAAAATTATAAGTACGAATCGGCTGACCGTCAGGGGAGTCTCAAAAAACCCACATACGAATGCACAGCGATCCGTGTACAGAAAGCGGTTTGTGTTTGCAGGTTCAGAGGTTTTAAACGGAAAACAAATATGTGAGGATCAAAAATACATATGTAAAACTTTTTTCTGTATTTGTATTTTATTTACATGTATATGAAACGGAACACATTTGTGTGTGCATTGAAAAACACAAGTGTGGATCCGGAAATACAAGTGTGAATCCTTTTGCGGATCATGAAATACAAGTGTGAATCCTTCTGTGTGCATGTGTGTATTATGAGACTGTTCTGAGCCCTTAGGCCTGCCGACTGCAGAAGTAAGTAGTGTGGGGGGTGGGGAGAAAGATAGGTATGTAGCAAATTAAAAGATGTAAGGTTTTCCTGAAAGAGGCAGAGTGAGATAATTAAAATGGATAAGCAGAGAGCTCTGGTCAAGGGTGGTGGATTTGCTCCAGATAATTTACTTCTCACATACAAATGACACGTCAAATTAAGCATCACTGTGTTTTGAGTGCAGCATTTATCTACACATGCACTGAGCCATTATCCTTCTTTATATTGGTGTCAGGCAAAGGCACATCGTACCCCATACAGAGCTAAAATCGCACCATCAACCTCCTCCTGTGGTGAAAACATTGATTGGATCAATCTACACTCTAAATAAGGGGCTCATTTATTTCTCTTTTGCAAAGACCATATAACCAGCAGCAGAGCTACATGTCTTATTGAACATAAGTCAGAAAAGGTCTAGTCTTTGAACAGACATGCTGAGCGCAACACCAGGAACTGTCCAGCGCTGTATTGATTCAAATAAAATGACTTAAAGGGTAAGAAAGCAATGGAAGTGTGTGTGTGTGATCCGTACCTACATGGATTTCCTGATGATGAAATGTTGACATAGTAATGCAATCTGGAACATTCGGAGAGGTTTTGGAACGGTAATGCAGCCTAATGTTTGACAGATTAGCATGTTTTATTTACATCCTGTCTTGAAGGCTGACATATAGCAGTTCCCCTGACACCTACGCACACCAGACAGACATATGTTTGAGACATGGCTTGTTCTGGATGGTTTATAGCAGTGGTTCCAAGCTGTTCTAGATGTTGGTTTCACATTTTCTGGAACAAAGACACAGATCATATTTTATTTCACAAAAGAAAAATCACAGCTAAGAAATGTGCAAAAGGCCTTTTCTCTTTAGACATTTGCACTTGTGAGAGAAGCACATTTGTAAATAATTAAATTAATGATGGCTGGATTGAATTTGATTGTATCACTTTTAGGGTCCTGTTATTGTGCATGCTGGCTCACTATCACAGAACTGCGCTATTTCTAACATAAATTATGAAAGTCAATACAAAACTACTGACATTAAAATAGTATTTATAACAACACAAGTTAATACAACTAAATACAAGAATCTTCCAATAAGCTTTTTTGACAGTGAAGGCAAGTTTTTCCGCATTCATACAGCCTTCAACAACTGTGTCTTCATATGCGTACAGTATATGTATGCTACAGTATCATCTGAATACATTATGCCCGAGTAACATCATCTACATAAAATAAACATGTAATGATTTGATCTGCCTACAATATAATATGTAGCAGTATCATTAGTCTAAGGATAAAGGGTGTCGTTTTTCTCATACTGATATTCTGAACAATCTGTGCTGTTGTATTTGCTGTAAAGTGTCTCTACTGTAGGCTATTTTTATTTTATGTACAGCACTTTGGCTCGACCAAAAATCGCTTATAAATGTGCTATATAAATAAAACTTGATTTGATTATCTGCATACAGTATTTTTATATGAGAGTATCATCCTCATACAGTAACAGTATCGTCTTTATACGGTTTATGTTTAGAGCAGTATCATGTGCATATATAGTATATGTATTAATATTTGTATACAGTGAATGAATGCAACAGTATTATCTTCATACAGTCTAAGTGGTAACTCTAACATTGTCCAGTCTGGATTGGATATGCCCTTCAACATAACAGGGTTGCTGAGTCATTAAATGTTTCTTTCACATTCCAAACTGCATTGGTTGGAGAGTTGTCGCCCTGTTATTTCAGTCTCTCCATCTGCATTGATTCGTGCTCAAACGCCTATGTTTTACTTCTATCTCTTTAACCTTCGGTAATAAACCATTCCTTGATATTGTTCTTCATTGTATCATTCAGCTTCTTTATGAGTTTATATTTAACCTCAGTATTGCAGTATATACTGTACTTAGACTGCAGCAAAGTGGATGTATATACACCAGCACATGTCAGATAACTGAAACCACAGGCTTGTAGCCTATCACATAGCTGCAAGCTTAGCCACTTATCTGTTACAAGAAGTGCTGGTTTCTGTGGAATTCCATTTGTGCTAGCTCTCCCTCTGACCTCCAGAGTGGAGCTTCCGTGCCTGTTAGGCCGGCTGGAAGCTCGGACTGATGCCTGCGTTTCCTTGTGTGGTAATGTGATATTTATATGCTGAAAGTCTTCCTGCCAGCATGCCACGCACGCACGCACGCACCAACGCGCACACACACACACACACACCAACACACACACACACACACACACACACACACACACACACACACACACACACACACACACACACACACACACACACACACACACACACACACACACACACACACACACACACACACACACACACACACACACACACACTCTCTCAAAGGATATATTGGATGCATTCCAAAGGAAGGTTAGTCTAACGAGGCTATTTTTCTTCTCTGTAACATAACGTGAATCCATAGCAGTGGCTTCTTCCCTCTTTTCCTGCTACCTTCCCCCTCTATCATTCCATCTTCTTATTTCCCCCCACTTTCTCTCTAACAGTATGTTCTACAGTTCAGGGCTGTGAAATGGTATGTGTTCCTGGAGAAGTCCCATTATGCTCAGTGAACAGACATGCACACTTACATTCAACTATGCATCGTTCTCTCTGCTATCTCCTTCTGCACAACCCTCAGTCACACATTCCTCCCCTTCCTCCCTTTTCCTTGCTGGGCAGTTTGGCATGACAGAGAGGTCAGACATCATGTGATTCTGCAGTGGTGTGTAGAATGCATTCAGCCCAGAGTCCCCAGGCTCTGGATGACAACCAACCAAACCTCAGTCACAGGTTTTTCAACAGCATGAAAAATACATAGAACCATCTGCCAGATTTGAAATGGCCTGCTACACTTCCATCCTTAGACCACTTCATTGAATGACACACAGTTCCCGCTGTTTGGGTAACAGTGAAGCCTCTTTTACAATCTGTCCTCCATTTTGATCTGCTCATTAAACAGGACTTGTTTCTCCTGCTGTATGCTGATCACAGGATCTTGTAGCAAAGAAAAAGGCAACACGAGTAATATCTGACAGTTTGCTTTGATGGTCTAAAAAGACAGCAGTGTTGATGAAAATAAGTAAGAATCAAAGGGAGGTGACTGAATACTAATCTGTATGGTGTTATCCTGAATGCCAAACGAGTTCAAATCATCTTTTTTTATTATTTATTCGAAAAATGCAATCGTTATTGGTCTTTTAAATCAGACCTATTAAATGTATGACTTATTTCTAAGCTGTAAAAAAATGTTTGTCTCATTGCCAACGTCAAAGTCCTTATGCAATCAATACAGTTCTTTGGAACATTAACAGGAAAGCCCTCAAAGCACTATTACTATGAGTTTGAAAAACACTATTGACTATTACAATAAAGGTACAACAAGATATGAATTAACCAATTTGGTTTTTGTTAGTGTTGCATTGAAGAAATTAAATATCAATAATAGGAATCTGATGTACAAGATAATACAAACTTATTGGTTTATAGTCATTAAGATAAATGATGTGTTCTTATTTAATTATGATGCATTCACTTACATCAGTATTTATATAGATGAAATTCCTAAGGCTTTAATTCTACCATCATTTACACCATATATGAAAGAACAAGAAGTGATTCCCAAGAGAAAAAAACGATTTACTATACCAATATTTCCTTTGACATGTGTTAACCTGTGTGAAACGAGCTTCCCCGCTATCGGAATTTCAAAGCAGTAGTTGTTTCCTAAATTGTTAGCTTACTTGAATTGTTGATAAAACACATTTGACCTTCCATATACTACTTAATGTACTGAGGGAGGATATAAAGAAAATCAAAGGATTTAAATCAAGTCAATGAACTGGAACCATTCCTGCCCAACCTTTTTAAAAGCCTGTGATTTTGTGGTTAAAAATATGTTGAGCTGTAGCTGTTTTTGTATAGGCATGTTAACAATTTGTTGTCCCAGCAGATGTAATGGGAACAGCCTGTGTATCTTGTTTTTAGTTTGTAAAACAGTCATCTGGTTCTTACTTTCTGTTCTTTTTTAAATAACGGCCATTTCTGTGTTAAACAATGTTTGCATAAAGCTGGAAAAGAAAATACCTCCTGTAGATTTTGATGTTGTGATCTATTTAGCACCTTGCCACAGGCAATCTCCAACCCCCCTCAATAAGCTTTAATGAAGCAAAGAATAAATATGTTTGACATTTATCTCCCATCTCCACATCTGGTGTTTGTTGTTAATGCCCCAACATGGCTCCTCATGAGGCTATAGTGTCTGTGCCAGTTCTCTGCTTGGAATGAGGAAGTGAATGAAGGTTGTGTGCTGCAGTCAGTAAGTACTTTGCACAATGTCAGTGGGCGACCGTGTTTCCCTGCTATGGTGTTACTCGGTATTGGAAGAGCTCTCAATTTGATCATTATTCTTAACGCCTGTTCCATCCAGTTGTGAGAACACGCATTACTTCACTCATTACGTCTAGCTGCTTTTGAGTGTTTCTGCCAGCATTCCTCAGGCATGCCTTAGCAATTGCTTTGTCACACTAGACTGTGTGTGTTCATTTGAGAAGAGATCTTTATCCAGTCAATCCCTAACCCAGCAGCAGTATAACCACAAGTACCTCTCTTAAAGAGGGAGAAGCAGAGAGACAGAGAGCGAGAGACTCTCTGCCACTGCAGGGTCAGAGACTACAAACTCAATTGTACTCTGCTGGATGACATGTCTGCTCAGCAACTTCCTGCTTGCGACATCAGAGGAGAGGAAAGTATGGAAAGAGGGTGAGGCGAGGGAGGCAGTCCATGCTTCCAGTGCTGTTAATCTTTTCTCTTTTTGTGAGCAACAAACTAAAAAGAAAAGATTCCCCATCAAGCCAGTGAGTCTGACTTATTCCCAGGATATATTCACAGAAAATAGAAAAGCAAATTCAAAATGAATACCAAATATGTGAATGAATTTGAAAGGATTTTTTTAATCTTTCTTTTCTTTACTCTTCAAAAGTGCAAGAGCGCATATTCCCTTCTGAAAGTTAATATTTTAAATACATAAATGTTTTATATTCTATTAAAGAGATCGTCTAGAAGCGGTAGAATACAAAGTAGAAACTTCATTGCTAGAAATGTTCTATGTTCATCTGTTCTGTGAACACATTAATGGGATTTTTAAGAGGTTGTGTCCACAAGCTGCCAGCTCGGTGCTGCCAGCTGTTGCTGTGGGTTTTTTGTTGTTGAAGATTGTCAGTGCCTTTTATAAATGGTTTGATTTGGAAATCACAGGCATAGAGTACCAGATTGAATTAAAATGAATGATCAAAATAATGTTTTTATCTCTTATGTTTTTTATTATGTAGTTTAAAGTACTAAATGTGCGTATTATATTTATTAGACAATCCTAAAGCCCTGGGCTTAATGTGTCCGACAGATGTTTTCATATACTCTCTCTTGGGTTAGCTTATTTTTCTATTGAAACTGTGACATGGAGTCATACACAACATTGTTGTTGTTTGTCTTTACTACATGATCCCCATTAGTCTCACTCAATAAATGTCCTAATTCCACAACACAGAGGATTGTGCCTTGGAATGAGCTGCTGTCCATGTAAATGGCAGGAGGAGTGAGATCATTATTTTCAATGAGGCTCTGCCGATACGTGCTTAGGGGATCAGGGAATTCACAGTCTGCCTTAGCCGAATGAACATTAAATATGATGTCTTTTTCCTTAGTGTAGTGATGTCTCGCTGAAATGTTTATGCCTTCGATTTCTATGTGTTATTGTGTAAATATGTTTATTCATAATTTAAATGCAAAACCATGCAAGTGTAACATAATATTCCAAATATTGGCCTCATTAAAATGTGAACTAAGAATCAATAAGGAATTTGTAGTCATACTCCCATAGCTGCCAGCTTCATCTATTTATTTCCTTTGGCATATTTAGTGACATTTCTTGAAGCACATAGTTGACAAGCTCTTTTGCCACGGTCCACTGGGCAATTTGCCATCAAAATGCTTTGGCAGGCTCCGTGTATGAAGTAGAGTATTGATTTACATGCAACATCATTTTCTTTCCCTCTCAAATTTCTGGAGGTCAGTGTAGCGAGAATAGATTTCAGCATAATTACTTGAATAACGCTGACACTTATCTTTGAGCTGTGCATTGCCTGTGATGGGTGTTTAAAAAGATGAATATTGAGTAATAAATCTGCTTCTGTATCATTGAATAGTTCACAAGATTATAAAATCCAAAAAGGTATAACAGCGGTAACTAAGGATCAATTGTCAATTTCAATTAAAGCATCTTTCTTTCAGGGCCTATGATAATTCAGGGCTTTTTTAGTGCAATTCTAATGCAATCTCTAGATTCTGTCAAACCTAAAAAGATATTTTCTCAGTATAGCTGAATTGAACAGCTCTTATTCAACACCTTCTGTTTAACAGTTCAATGTGTTCTCAGTTGAAACGTATCAGTCGTATCCTCTTATCTATTGTAAGCTGTAGCACTAACCCATGGGCTTAGAGAAACCTAAAACTTGCCTTTGATAAGAATCAAGGGACAGCCTTCCTTCTGTGCTCCTTTCTCAATCCGGGCTCATTGCCAGCCTCGAGAGAAGGAGGTAAGAGACAGTTATTTCCCACAGAGGCTGAGTGAACACAGATGGGGGGGGTTTCTACCCCAGTGTCAGAATACAAAGCAAATATTCACCTTAAGAGACAGACATGTTCATAAACTCCCCGGTCCTTCTCAACTTCCACATTATGAAATAAAATGCCCACTGTGAAGTGGTTTGTTACCTTCCTTAAAATATGAGCCTTTCTGCTGACAGCACCAGGGTTAAGGAGAGCGGGATTTGTGGCACCGATAAAAGGAGATTGTGGTGGAAAATAAGAAGTTTTAATGCCTTGGATTCCCTGGAACTTTTCTTTGAAGTTGAGGTTTGAAAGCAGACATGGTAATTGTCTGCAGGGTTTCTTGCTGTGTGTTGGTGTGTGTGTGTGCCTGTGTCTGTTGTAAAGGAAAATACTAAGTGGAGAGGTTTGACTGTGTGGTTTTCTTTGAAAGCTGTGCAGTTGTCTTATACTTCAACTTATAATAACTACTTAAAATGTAATCTACTTATTTTTTTATCTTTGAGATTTGTTACATTAGACCACTTTAATAAACAATGCATACTTTTTTCTCATCCTTTGTTTTAAAAGGTATTTATTCTTTTTTCTGAAGGTTATTTTCTGCTGACATTAAAATTCAGTTCTGTAAGAGTCACTCATCAAACAGGAACTGAACTGTGAGTACAAGAGAAAGCCTTTCTCCTTGGAAAGTTCCAGCAGTTAGCTTGTTGATATTATTCCAACAGGATTTTTCAAAGATGTTTTTCGTTGCATGGCCTCAGATCTACTTCATATAGTAAACAAATCTCTTCACTCAGGTATTTTTCCACAGGCCCTGAAAACTGCAGTCATTAAAAAGAATAATCTAGATGCTTCAGTAATGAACAATTACAGGCCCATATCAAACCTCCCATTTCTAGGTAAAATCATTGAAAAAGTTGTTTTTCAACAGTTGAGTAATTTCTTGCATTTAAATAACTGTTTCGATGTGTTCCAGTCAGGCTTTCGTCCAAACCACAGCACTGAGACTGCTCTTGTAAAGGTCTTTAATGACATCCACTTAAACACAGACAGTGGCAGAACTTCAGTGTTAGTATTATTAGATCTCAGTGCTGCGTTTGACACTGTTGACCACAACATATTACTAGACCGACTGGAAAACTGGGTGGGACTTTCGGAAACAGTTCTAAATTGGTTTGAATCCTACTTAAAGGACAGAAACAACTTTGTTTCTATAGGTACATACACATCTGAGTTGACACATATGACATGTGGGGTACCTCAAGGCTCCATTTTGGGGCCTCTTCTCTTTAACGTCTACATGCTACCACTGGCTCAGATGATGAAGAACAACAAAATAAGTTACCATAGCTATGCGGATGACACACAAATTTACTTAACAATTTCACCAGGAGACTATGCTCCAATTCAAACACTGAGTAAGTGCATTGAACAAATCAATGACTGGATGTGTCAGAACTTTCTCCAATTAATCAAAGATAAAACTGAGGTAATGGTTTTTGGAGCCAAGGCAGAACGTATAAAAGTTAGCGCTGAGCTTCAGTCTGCAATGTTCAAAACAACAGATAAAGCCAGAAATCTAGGTGTAGTCATGGACTCTGACCTGAGTTTCAACAGTCACATTAAAACAGTTACTAAATCAGCCTACTATCACCTAAAGAATATATCTAGGATTAAAAGACTAATGTCACAGCAGGATTTGGAAAAACTTGTCCATGCTTTTATCTTCAGTAGACTCGACTACTGCAATGGTGTCTTCACAGGTCTCACTAAAAAATCTATTAGAAAGCTGCAGCTGATTCAGAACGCCGCTGCTCGAGTCCTCACTAACACTAAGAAAGTGGATCACATCACTCCTGTTCTGAAGTCTTTACACTGGCTTCCTGTGTGTCAAAGAATAGATTTCTAAATACTGCTGCTGGTTTATAAAGCACTGAATGGTTTAGGCCCAAAATACATTTCTGACCTCCTGCTAAATTATGAACCATCCAGATCTCTCAGGTCTTCAGGGACTGGTCAGCTGTCTGTCCCCAGAGTCAGAACTAAACATGGAAAATCAGCATTCAGTTATTATGCTCCAAATATCTGGAACAAACTCCCAGAAACCTGCAGGTCCGCTGCAACTCTTACTACTTTTAAATCTAGGCTGAAGACTTTTCTTTTTGTCGCTGCTTTTAATTGAACTATTCATATCTTAGACTGCACTGTAACTTTTATCCATGTATTTTTTCTTTTAATGTTTCTTTTATTAGCTTTTCTTTTTAGTGCCATTTTCTTAATGTCTTTCATTTTTTGTAAAGCACTTTGAATTGCCTTGTGTTGAAAAGTGCTATATAAATAAACTTGCCTTGTTGAGTCTAAAAAATGACTGTTGTGAGGCAGTCTTGTTTTTTTCTAGCCTGAGGGCCACTGCAGGAGGTGAAGTCATAAACATGGCTGGGAGAGTGGAACGTAGCTAAGTGAGGAAGTCTGTGTGAATCTCTCTGTGAAAACACATGACTTCACTACACCTGTCAGCAGCACTGGTGCTAGCTACAGTAAAAGGCCAATGTGGGGTTTCACCAGCGTCTTTTTTTTGCAGAGCAATTGTTATGCTTATGAAGCAAGGAAGTTGCAAAGATAAATTCAATACCTCTCCCATGGAATTTTTAAAGCGGGATGGTGACAGCTTGAAGTCATTTATATCAAGACAATAATGAAGCCTCAATTGCTGACACGCAGAGATGATTCTTGAACTGAAAAGCACAGAACTAATACACCACAGCATATGAGTTCATATTAGTGATTCCTGCTGAGATTCCTCTCTTGGTAGTTTAATGTCACATTGGAGTGATGGTTTGATTAGAAAAGACACAGGAGTTTGCTGTAAGTACAAACAACATTTAAATGTGTACTTTGATATACAAATGACATCAGTAGGTTTGTACTTTGACATTAATTACAAACGTACATATGTTTTTCAGTGCAAAATGTGTAAGGTGACATTTTAGTTGTAATGAAACTGCATTTTCACAGCAAAGGAAATGTGTGTTTGCAGTAGAGCAGACTCGGTGGCAGTAATTGGAAAATCATGGCTCTGGTGCGGAGCTTCTAATAATGAAACATCTCTCTCAGATATTAATAATGTAAAATATCAGGAGCCAGTGTTCGACACTCCTAGATAATGAATGTTCACTCTCCAACTTGACACCAGTTGAATCTGTAGGTGAAGGAGTATGTTACATTTTTAATCATCTCCATGCAGCACAGTGTGCCTGCGCTCTAATGAAAAGGACAAAGTGAGCTCCACTAGCTGCCTGTTTAGAAGGTGAAGTTATTGCTGCTTTGTGTTCATGTCACATGACACCAGTCTGATCCAAAGCCTGTGTCCTTGTAGGCTAAAGGTACACTGTTGTCCAAGGTGGAATAACATATGTTTTACCTCTTCTCCTGAAACGATTGTGATGTGATTCATTCTTGATAGATAAAGTGTATATCTTCTCAACACATTATTGATAAATCTCAACATTTAACAGTAAAAATTAAATAGGAATAAAAAGAGGAGTGTGTCTGAAAACAAAATTATTCTAACTTTATAGGCAACAGTGTACATATGTTTGCACCTCTTGCTTCCACATTTTAAAGGGGTTGTAAAAGGTGTCTGAGAATGCGTTGGGCATGTGATGGTCCCTGTAGGTAAAGATCAAAGTGTGCAGACGGACATGAATTGCAGTTAAGTTATTTTAGATTGCAATTACATTATTCTGCCAAAATGTTCCTGATTAGTCAACTAATTATTGGTCTATAAATGTCAGATTATAGTACATTTCGTGATCCCTATTACTATAAATCTCACAGATATTATAGCCCTTCAAATAAGACAAAGAAACTCAACAAATCATCACTGTTGAAAAGCTTAACCTAGGGAGCAAATCACATTTTTGCTTAAAAAAATAATTTTACAGTTAACCGATTATCGAAATAGTTGCTTATCAATGTTCTGACCCTAGACTAATTGATTCATGACTAATGATTTCAGCTATAGCTAAGATTGAATTTTAATTCATCAGCTCAAGATAGTATGCTCTAATTAAAGGTATTTTAGGCGTGAACTCTGCAGTTATTACTAATGATCATATATAAATGACTCATTATGCAAATATTATAGGATTTATATTGCCACAAAAAGAGTGTCCAGTTGAAAAAGTAATTTAAATAAAGATTAAGATAATTGCATGCGGGATGATTTGGCCTTGTTTTCCAGGAAAGGCAGTGTGTGGCTGAGAAACAGAACACAATGTTCAACTGAAGTCTAAACGCCAAATGAAATCAATTGTGCTTCTGGCTACATTTACATGCATGGTGTAATTTGGCTCTTTGCCATATTCCAGTAGAGATCCTGTTTGTGTTGAGCTGTTTACATGATCTGTTGATACCCTGTAGTTGAGTCTCTTTGTTACCATGAATAAACCAGTCAACAATTATTTCTATCCACCTGAGCTGTTCTATATTCATTGATGCAGTTACTATAGGCAACTATATTTTGACATGGCTAAACAATGATAAGAATAATTTCATTAGTAATTATTGTACCAATAAACCTTAAAATATATCAACATATTTTACCAATACCTTTATACAACGTACTGAGATTTTTACGGAAATGGTACAAACAAGTAAAGACCAAAGGGAAGACATTTGAAGCATAACATAAGTGGTTTATTTACTATAATTGGTGCCGTGATCAATTCAGCCCAGATTTCCTCTTTACACCAAAATTATATATATATTATACCTAAAATATAAGGCAGTTCAGCGATAGTGTTTTTGTTCTTTTTTAAATTTAAAACCAAAAATGCATTGAATGAAGGCGTTTCATTCATTCTGAAAAACTTTATGTTGCCGCCTTTATGATGTGAAGCTGCTCTTAATGAAACGCAACACTTCCTGCAGATGTTTCACAGTAAATGTGACGTGAAAAGATTATTTCTGCTGAAGTGCTGGAAGGCTTTTAATGTGAAACAGATGGAGGAATGAGTTTGCATTAACAGCAAACGGCAGATGGGAGGAAATCAGAAAACGGGGAGATTCTTACTAAAATACGATCAAACAAAGACATAAAACAGGGAATTGGAATAAAAGACCCGTCTGTCAAACAGCCTGTCTCGAAAAAATGCCTGTTCGATCGAGGTAAACAAAAGCCTTGTCCATTATTTGACAATTAACAGTGCAACATTGACGCTTGCTGACGCAAATAGAGGCTTTATTATCTGACTTGAACCAGATAACAACTTTCCAATCAGCTGCAAAATAAATATATATTCAAATTGACACACCTAAAAGTAATGTACGGTAACACTTTTTAAAATAATGTACACAATTATGATTATAAACTAGTACATTTTCTTAAGTTGTTTATTCTTAGTGAACAACACATATTGACTAACTAAAATAATTTCCCTTTTTTGTGGAGGATATGATGTGCAGATACATGTTACACACATGAACCGTATACATGTTTGCATGTCTTTTGTTGTCTGCGTGTGCTCTGGTCCTGTGCAGGGATGGAAAAACAAATAACATGCTTGGTGCGTGCGAAAAGCTGAAAGGCAGTTTCAGTACAGTTTCATGAGGGCAGCTGCATTTGTTTGAGCGTTAATGAATGCCAGAAACAGGCTTGTGTTGTTTGGTGAACACGATAGATTAAAGAACGATTGGCGAACGATTGCTGTTGCATACAGTTCCCAACAACACCCTTTCACCTCCCACATGTAACCCATAGCTCAGAGAAAGCCCATCTGTTTCTCCATTCCCAGGGTGAGAGCAGCCCTGACAGAAGTGGCTAAGCAGTATTTCAACAGTGTCCTTTCTGCGAAGACACAGTCGGCTTTGTGTAGTTCCCCATCTATCAAACATCTCTGTGTTTTCTCCCTCACCTTACCCTCTTCTCCTCCTATTATCCTTCTTTCTTACTGAATCATATTCCTCATTTTCACTCTCTGGCTCTCCCCCCTCTCATTGCCTGCCTGCCTCCCTCCCCCTTATTCCACCCTCCTCATTTTTAAAAGCCACATGCTCCCAGCCCGTCTGGCTCAGTTGCACCCTGCCAATGAAGCTCTTTTTATTGGGCTGAGATTGAGTGCAGCCAAGCAGGGCCTGGCTGAAGCTGGGGCCAGCCTCGCAGTCCCCCAACCCCCCCGACTGCACAGCCCACTCCACATGCCTGTTCGGGTCTGGCCCTGTCGCCCAGAAGGAGATTACTTGTCTCTGCTGCCCTTAATTGCCGGCAGCAGCTGAAAGGAGCCTGAGAGAGAGACATTGTAGAGAGAGGAGAGGGAACAGTGTTGGCTTGTTGAGCTGTTACTTGACAAGCTTGGACTCAAAGGTTTGTGTTCCTGCTGTCAAACCCTGGCTCTGTTTTAGTTGGTTTTATCAAGATGGATGTCGATGTCGTCAAATGTTGGTAGGAACTCATGGTATTTTGGACTGTGATGAATATATCATATAGAAGGGAGATGGTGTGTTGAGGAAGGACAGCTGATGAACGACTCATCAAGACTAGACCTCAGTGTGTTGCTTTATTAAAAGGATGTATGATAAGAGCAATACGACCGCTGTGCCCTCTCGCTGCCCTCTAAGCCACTGTTATTTTTCAGAGCCAAAGGCTTGCTTCCAGCAGCCTCTGCCCTGCCAACCCATTTGACTTTTTCCAATGAACTTGTTAATTTCATGTTATTACAGTTGGTTTTATGTTGAATCCACTCTGGCTTGATCCCAGCAAATGAAATCGTGGGCAGTTTATTGAAGTGACGGTCTCTGAAGAAGCTATGAGGTTGAATGAAATGTTCATCTCCTTCATTTTCATGCCTAGTATTTTGTGTGCAGGTTTTCTTTCAGCTGCGCTGCTATTGTTATGTTTTGAATCCTTATTTACAGCATGCTGACGCCATAACTCTTAGTTTTAGCACATATTCTCAAAGCGTTGCTGCAAACAAAAATGTTTCTTTAGATGAAATGATTTGTGTAAACACTTATTTTCAAGATCTAATCAAATACAAAACATTTGTATTGTCTATACACAGAAAATTAACTACTGAAATACATATCATATAGCTTTAAGATTTCAAAATAAAAGCTCCACATCTTTATAAATAAGCGTATTCACTTTATGCCGATAGTTAGACGCTCCGATGTCTGTGTGCTTAATCTATACAGCTATACCGGGGCAGCAGCTGGTTAGCTTGGCTCTAAGATAACGACGACAAATGACTGCTCAACACATAACTGTCAATTAAAACCACAACATATTGTTTGCACACTTATTGTTTTTTTATTGTAAAGATTAAAAACAAGATACAGTATCCCATGTTAATTATTAAGATGTAGTCCAGAGATGGCGTTTGTGTACGTTCTGCAATGGTTGAGCAAGTTGTCAGAAATGCGTAAACGCGTTACACAAAGTAAACAAAGGGTTAAAAAAGCAATTATTTCTTGTTGTTGGATGTCGGGGCTGTCTGTTTCCCCTTGATTTTAGTCTTGATGATTATTTAAATGTACTGGCTTCTAACAGTAGCTTCAAACTTTAGGCAGATGGCACATTTCCAAAAAGACGTCAACTTATTCCTTGAATTCAGCAAAAGTACATGACTGAATTATGCAAATGAAAACTGACTGGCGTACCAAACTAAAATGATAATGCCCTTGTTAAAACACATGAATATCAAGGTGGAGGTGTGTTTGTCTTTATTTCCTGAACACAGTCTGGAAGCCAGCCATGCAGAGGAGGCATTTTTGTGTTGAACATGAGCCAATTGTCAGCGATGTTTATGAGCAGTAGAAAGTGCAGAGCCCTTGTCTCACAATCGTCTGACTCTTAACTCAAAGTAAATTGGCCTGAAGCACTGAGGCATTAATGCACCTGTCACACTATACACCCTCAGATCTCTCTCATGTCAAACACATTGGTCCCTCTCCCCAGATTGCCTTGGGGCTTTTACCCAGACCTTTCATGCCACTAAAGACTCGGATCACCTTTAACTGAAATCAGTGTGACGGTCATAGTCACCAGTAGAGTTTTCACATAATTCCTCTCAACACATTTCTTAATTCCGCGCATGTGCTTCTCAACAAGCGCACCCTTAATTTCATTTGTAAGCAGGTCTACTCTGACTACATTAGATCCTTCCTGATGAATATGGAGGGCTTAAGCAAACCTGCTTGTCACACAACTACAATGTTTCATGCCCTTTTGATTAACATGGAATGGAAACAATTAGGTGGGGGAGCTGGTGAGGCAAAGCAGTACATTCAACTGCTTTAAATGCTAATTAGCTAATGGAGGATGAAAGAGAAAGGCAACTGGCCAGGTCTCACATGAACACACTCGAACTCCGGCTACAGCTACGCTCGTTTAATCGGAATTTAGCAAGACCACCACCATTTTGTTTCCTTGAGTACCTCAGAAGATACAGCCATCTTGTGTAATTACATTTTTTGGTAATGATATTAAATTAGGCTTAACTCATCATGTTACCGTATCTTTTTTGAATCATCTCTTATTCTGATGTTTAATCACTTCTGTCTTCTCTTTTTAGTTATTATAGATTTTCTAATCCAGGCGCTTTTAATATGATTTCTCTTAGATCATAGAGTTATTCTCATGGTATTTGAGGAAATATGTTGAGCTTCATCGAGCTGTTTAAGTGATTTTTTTCCGCCATTCAGACGCATGGGTCTTTTGCGTTAATGCCCCTTACAACTACATTAAGACAATAACAAAAGAAAGCTGCATTCTCACAAGATATTTGTCCTTTAACAAGCTACATAACTGATGGATTAAAAAACCTATTTTCCCCTCACAGTGTTAGTTAATGGGTCTCCTCACAGTGAATCCACAAGCTTTCGTGTCAGCTTCAACATTTAACTTATAAGAGCAAATTCAGCTGCCTTCTTTTATATTAATTTATTCCAAATGTAGCATTAATGAAATTAAAAGTGTATGGAGGATGTGCTGGTATGATAATAACTGTGGTTGCAATAGGATTGTTTTAACACCCTTTCTCTCTCTTTCTCTGTCTCTGCTTATTGGTTCAGATTTGTAACATGTTGAAAATGATATGGAAAGTGTAACAAGGTCCTACTTGCTACTCCTTGAAAGGGGTGATGAACACATGCCTTGCCTTGCCTTACATCCCATGTCACTGCCATTCACACAAGATCCGGGTCTACAATTGTAATTCCAATCGAATCACTGGTAAACTATAGAGTTAAATCCAACTTTGTATAAATCCAACAAATGACCGATAGTGCTTTAAAAGTAATCACTTTGCTCAATGCTAAATCCCTCTGGATTAATGTTTCATTCTAAGTGTCTTACATGGACATTTAAGTGAAGAAGCAATTAGGCTGTTTACCTTAGTATGCCATTTGAGAATACATTTATGGTCTTAACAGTTCCTTTCATTTCCCCTCTGACTAGGTATCAAAATAAGCTATTCCTTCTTTCTAATCTGATTGGAGCCGATGGCTACAGTGGGATATGAGTTCCTCAGTTGTTGTGAACTGAATTGGGTTGTATGTATTGGGGAAGACAGTGATTGTCTGAAAGTATTCTAGTTTTTTCTTTCCGTCAACAACAAAACCAACTCAGCCCGAGGCCATTGCTTTCCACTAAAGAAGGTCATCTATTGAATTGCTCACATTGTATATAGATTATTTATTGACAAAAAGCTAAATGTGTGCTAAAAGTGTTTAGCACACATTATGTAAAAAGTAGTAATTAGTGCAGTTTCCATTTCAAATGAATAGATATTTAGTGCACTACGCACCAGAACAGGCAAAACAAACTGAAGTGCTAATGTTTGTCACAATAAAAGTCACCCTTTTAAATCGGACAATTCTTTTTACGATTAACATCTGAGTTAAAAATCTGAAATGAGTAAACTATGCCCATCATATGTTCGAAGGTCATGTCTTCAAAACACTCGTCAAAAACACTTTGTCTGGCCTATAATCCATAACAAATATATTGATATATATGCATTTTCAAATGATATTTAACTACAGAGAAGTTACCTTGATGAATGGGTCAAACCGTTAATCCATATCATTTTCACTTGATTACATTGCATTACATGTTACTTGTTAGACGCTTTTATCCAAAGCGACTTACATACTCAAAAAAATACTGTGGACGATCACCACAGGAGCAATTTGGGGTGAAGTGTCTTGCCCTGGGACACAACTACATGCTGACTGCAGTGGGGTTTGAACCTGTGCCCCCCTGATCTGAACACCAACGCACAACCCACTGCGCCACACACCTCCCCACTTGCTGAGACTATATCATGCTTAAGCTACATGGTCAACAGAACGACAATAAGATGATTCCATTGTTGGTTTCAAAGGTATCTTATCAAGATTTTTTTACCAGTAACATCTCTATGAAGATATGTTTAGTTTTTTCCTATGTGGTTATCTGTTTTAGTTGTTGTTGTGCTAAAAGAAGCACATTAGCATGTGGCAGTCGTGATTTACATCGCTGCCAATGATTTCACACTTCACACAAAATGTAAACAGTAACTTTGTTTGCATACAAGAAAACTCCACATGGTACCTCTTACTCTTTTCGTGGGATTTTATGACACAGAAAAATATAGAACATTGCCAGCCATATCCCATTACACTACATTTGTGGACTCACAAGCTTCATCTTGTTCAACCCATACTAAATCACACATCATTTGGTTCAAGGGTTGTCAGGGGAATTCATATCTTGGAAACAGGATACTAGACTGCGAGACATCATTTAATTGGAATCTCTGCATCATTTGCAAGGAGGAATCAAGGGGCTCTTTTAGGGTCGTCACAAATATCTACCCACTCTGAGTGTTTACATATTTTATCACTCACCGGTGTATTACACTCCAGGCAACACCGACAGTCGTCTGAAATAAACATCTCTATCATCTCTCCCCAGTCTGTCAGAGACCATACAGATGGGTTGCAGATTTTGTTGATTTCCCTTAAAAGCCCCAAATTGGTCACAACATTCAGTGCTCCTTTGAGAGAGACTATGAATAAGACCGGGGAGAGGAAAAACCTTGCTGTCATGAAAAGAGCCGCTTCCTGGCTGGCTAGATGCAATCGTGGCCACTATCTTATAGCGCCGGAGGAAATTGGATGAGCTGAGAGCCTTTGGCTGCCAGTGATGGGAAAGATGACTCCTTTGTCACTGTGTCAGTCAATTCCATACTCTCACCTGAGAGACCAATCAATAACAGCGGGGAAGAGACGTTTTCTCTGGTCTATAGCCCTCTGCTGTGGGCGGCTGTCAATGATGTGCTGTAAAACATCCTCTGCGTCATAGGGATGAGGAATGGCTTATGTTTTATGGTCTGCATAAATATGTCATGGATGTGGTTAAATGCGATGTTTTTGTAGATTTAGAAGTATGCTTTTAATAAATTATGAAATGTTGGAAGGTAACGATGCTCTCTGTAATTACAAGAAGAAACCATTAATATTGCACACATGGTTTTAACATTTTTATTTGTGGGATTCTTTTCTCTGTGTATGTCTACATCTAAAAAAGACTTGGATTTCGGCACTGGTTGTAATGAATGTTGTCTCATCTTTGCTGCTCGCAAGTGGTGCAACTGCTCTCATTAGCAGCTGCATCATTAGCTGTGCAATTATAGTGCATAAAACCCAGAGAGACCAATAACTATCAGTTGCTCTCAGGGCATGTAGTGTTACATCAGGCATGGAGGACATTTCGCTTGATGTAGGAACCCAGACTCTCACTGAATGATTCATGACCGTGATAGCGGGCAGGCATCGTGAGATTAACATTATTCTTTGCTCAATATGGCTGGGCTTTGTAAGGTGATGCTAAACTGTTCTTTCCTTTCTTCCCCCACCTGCAGTTCCCTAATACCTGTGAGGAGTCTGCTTCCCCATTCGTCTTCATCTGCACCAATGCCCAGGAGATGCTGGTGAAATTCCCCATGAAAGGGAAGCACAAGATCTGTAAGTCCTACTCATTTAATGTAAAATGAAGTGGATAACATTAGCATATTCAAAATAAGGGTGTTCTTTTATCATTTATTATCAGCTATCTACGCATACACAAATGAGCCTTCAAAAGTGAAGGCACAGGGTCTGATTACTATGTGTTCATTAATAAAACACAAACACATAGTGTACTCCCACATACTCGTGTACAGAGCCATCTGTAAAGACAGGGTTTTTCTGTCAGGTTGCCTGGGGGACAAGCTAGGCCTGGATGTGCAATGTTGTTGCTGTATTGTGTGATTTATAATAGGACTCAAATGCATTTTCCCTTTGCTGCCAGTGCTGCCGCTGCGAAATGATGTACCAACAAGCTCTTTTGTTGATATTTCAAAAGCATCTGAAGACTATAGAGGATTTTTTATTCAGTCGACCTACAGAGATCTCTTTCAGATCTTACTCGTCGATTCAGAAAGGCTTTTAAATAAATGGAGATTCTGACCTTTTGCAATTGTTTTGAAAATATGGAACATTTAAAAAGGTTTGAGAAGTTTAGGACTGACCTGCCAGGGAAAACTGATTCAGATGTTTAGCAGTGAAGTTAAGTTTGATTAGTGATATACGATGTCTAAGAAGTATGTAAATACTGTAAAAGTCTTTGTCTCGGGTTTGGAGGATATCAATATGTTCCACTTTCCTTCTACTCTAGATTTGTTGTCGCCTCTCATTTTATTTTGAAGTATTTTGTGTTTATACATTTCAATCTAACTGGCAGTACCATGGTCTTGAATAAAAAGCTGTACTTGATGAAACCTGCTGACACATTATTACAGGCTGGCGTAGGCACAGATCGCTGTATGGAATCTTTACTCACAACATTTAAACCTACAGTAGCCTGTGCACCTGGTGGTTTAGTAAATATGGCTTTGTTTGAACTTGTTTTTAGTAAATTGAATACCATGAATAATGGATACCTTCCACCTGTTACTTTTACTTATCTCAGAATTTCGCCATGGGGACAAATAATAAGCTCTCCATTTTTGTTATTCTTTAAAAGAAGATGATACGCTATCAAATACATTGCATTTATACTATCTATATATCATTTTAAACCGGCAATACCTTCAAATAGGTCATCTTAATTCTTCTGTCATTTCCTTCCAAAAACGGTATTGGCTCAAACAGCCTTCCACGTTGTAACATTGCTGGCTCTGTCGTGTAATTTGATACTTCTTCTTAGCCAGACATACACACACATACCATCCCACAACTGTTCAGCGTGCAGCCTGGAGACAGCTGTTCTTATTTTAGTTGTACTAAGATTAAAATAAGAAGCCTTAAATAATGTAACGCATTCACATTTACAAACATGGACAGACCCCTACAAATGGAGACCAGAGCCAGTTGATGATTCTGTACGTAATTCAAAAACCAGACTGATTTTTAGCATTGGTGTCCCAAGTCAAATTACATAAAAAGTATTTCAGATTATAACAAATTTGCATAAAAAAAATTAGGGTTAGGATGGTTTCAATTAAATAGCTATTTTTTTATACGTCTCATAGCATCCTGCATGTGTGCAACATTGCATGCTTCTGTACTGTAGTGTGCATTGATTGGTATTGTAACAGTGCTGGCTCTGTCATGTAATTTGATACTTATTCTCACACACATGCAATACAGCCTGGTGACTGCTGCTCATATTTGAGTTAAACTCACAGTAAACATCCTGAAATAAGCAACCCTTACATAATGTATCAAATTTACATTTAAAAGCATTGATAAACCAATACAAATGCGCAGAGACATTTGATAGTTCTTTATATTCTAGACTGGGTGAAGGAAAACATGTAATTCAAGAAGCAGGGATATCTTCAGAATTGGGGTCCATTTACAAATGTCAAATCGAATAATAAGAATGAAGATTATAACAAATTTGCTAAATGGGTGAGGGTTATTTCAATGAATGAGAGATCTGTTTATAACACACATCATCCTTCCCTCACCCACCATGTCTCGTGTGCATTGATCCCGCCTTTCCCCCTGTGGTCCACATTAGTCCGGTCTTTGGATCAGATATCTTGACCCACTGGACCTACACAGTCCAGCCTGTCTGATTCCTCTGTCACCAGCTAGCTTTTCACTATCTCACTCTCTTGCTCTCTCGTCCCCTCTTCCACCTCAATTCCCACTGCATCTCACGGGTCAAGGCATTGCCGCTCATCTTACTCAGGGGGGCTTAGCACAAGTATTTTGTGCTCCCCCGGCAGCTTACATCGACAAGTTCCTCTTGTCGCTGGCATTGCCAACCATCTCATGCCTCGTCAGAATGAGCAAAGGCTAGTTCCCTGGATTGTTACCCTTACTTTCCGCTTCAGTACAAACCATGCTCAATTGTTGTTTCATTTTATTAGCGTTAAACATTCATGTGTGAGGAAGTGCCTAGGGTAATGTGTACAAATGGAAATGTGTGATTGTTTCATCAAGCACGTTCTGCAAACGTGTTGTGTTGTCTGTGAGAGCTGTGATTGTATCTAAATATGAGGCTGTCAAATGTTAGCTGGAGTTTTTAGTCCAAGCTTTCCTTATTTATTATTTATTTAAATCCCCATTAGCTGTTACCTTGGCAACAACCACTCTTCCTGCTGTCAATTTAGGAAATGCATACAGTTCAAATGCTTACACAGAACTGCTTTTATCTCCACATATTACATCTCTCTATTATTGTTTAGTAACATTTACACGAAACACAAAAACACTAACGTCAACATTCATTTGTTACTCTGGTGATGAAACATATTTTGGACTAATTGCCTCGCAAGTTATTGCTGTTTTTGTTCTGAGGCTCTCCTGCATTTGTGCTTGATTTGAAGCTGCTTATGTTTTTATGTGAATAGGGATGAGAGCGGACTGATTCTGCAGTCTAGTGTTTTTGCTCTTTTCTGTGGGATCTGCAGTACTAGCAGACGCTTTTCCTTACTGCTAGTATTAGAATATTGCATCTTACAGAAATGGAAGCCTGAAAGGACAGGGAAAGGGAGCACACCCACAAATGGAGGAACATTATTGGATGCATTTAGCAATTATCAAATGATGCTGCTTCTCTCTCCAGACCGTTTTACCCTTGGCTTTGTAGACTATATGCTAGGCTGTGCTCGATACAGTTTGATCATTCATTTCCCTGTGGAGGAGCCTGTGACATTTAAAATGGTATAAAGCCAAGGCTCACTCCCTGTAATAAGGGAGGTGCATTATGGTTTATGGTCACATCCTGTAATAATTTGTATCTGTGTGTGTGCGCGTGCTTCTGTGTATGCTGAAGGTCAGTCTGGGTGTTGAAAGCTATTGGGCTCCTGATATAAAGCCACATTTCATTTTTCTCTTCCTTATAGCTATCCTTCCCTTGCAGCATATTTTTTATGGACCGACACCCCCAGTATGATGTGGCTATGTAGACACAGCTAGTTTGTACATACCCACATAGTAAAAATGAAGCACAAATCATATACCGCTATATTTAAAGCTCTAGTAGAAGTGCCAAACTGACTGGACCATTTTTCAAAAACAATTACATAACCTCAGCTGATTCTGAAGATGCTATCAAATTAAATGCTAAAATTGATAATTATAACAGCAAGTTCAAATGACCTAATTAACTGATTTAGAAGATTATTGAGAGGTTGGTGTTCTTTGGACAGTGGACAGTGTATTTATCTTGAAGCATGAGATGTATGACCTCTTGGCCCCAAACCAGTTGGAAGCCTCACAATTAGCCACCAAACATGTTTCGTTGTATGACTAGAATCTGAACCTGATCCTCAAGTCTGGCAGAGATCTGAGACTGATGTAGTCTATTTAACAAGTTTAAATCTTTGTCACGTTCAACTTTAATCAGTTAGGCTTAACTTGGATTCTTTGTTGAATTTGTAGAACTTTGAATCAGTGGAAGACAACATGCTGTGGCTGCTGTTCCTGAATGAGCTTCAAGCTACTTTCTGTTCTGCAGAACAAAGCATTAGGTAACCTGAGAATTATGTTTGACCTTCCTATTATTACGCCTCCGATGAATTAAAATCCTATTGCTTCCGAGCAGGGTGAGAAGGGTGGATACCCAGAGTAATGTTCCGTGAGTGAATCAAATGGCTTCAAGCATTGTTGAGAGATTGCTCGACCAGTAAGAATAAAACAGTACAAATCTCTTCAACAGCCACTCTCATTTCAACTGACTAAAGCTCTGAATCAGAAAAAAGGAGTTCAGCAGTTCAAGTATTCACAACGGTTGAGAAGCGTAAGGCATCTAATGCCTTTTGTTCTGTCTTGCGATCATTTGACAGGCTTCTAAGAAATGTAATCGCACTTCATAAAATACAGCTCTCGAGAGTGCGTTTGTTCTACTAAGATTCATCCATTATAGAAACAAAAACAGAATGTCCTTAAGCAGTGGTGGAAGAAAAAAGGTCATATCCAGCTCTTCACTTATTGTGGTGCTGAATGTATAACTCTTGTGATATGACATATGAATTCAGTGAGTGCTTTGTGAGTACTGGCTTATCTTTTCTACAAAGATTAGTCACTGTGATGGCTCTCCAGCAGCTACACAAGCACTCTCTTTCTGAGGTTGGATCCAACTGCAGGAAAGGAAGTCATGGATATAATTAGGGTTGGGTATCGTTTGAATTTCCACGATTCCGATTCCGATTCTACTTTTCGATTCCGGTTCTTAACGGTTCTCGATTCCGATTCTTTGAGGGGCAGGGTAAACAAATGATACATGCTTCTTCCACCAAAAAAATTACATTTATTTGAGAAACTTTTACACAGGTTAGTTTAAAGTAATATTCACATTAATCAGTCTATTTATATTCACTGCTATGTAACTTTAACCTGAGAACCACTGAAGCTGCAACAGTCCAACTTTTAAAAACAGTTCTTGTTGAGAAAAACAAGCATATCTGCCTCTCAGGCATACCGGGAAGAAATGTTTGAACATTTTGAAGTAAAATGCTTCAATCTGGTGCACACGCAGAATTACTAGAGACTAGATCTAGGGGGTACAACTCTAAACACCCATATGAAAAAGATCAGTTTACATTTTAATAATTAAATAACAAATAGCCTACATGTAATGCATTTTATTTTTGTTGTTCATTCATATCTTATTTTACTATTTTATTTATGCATATCTTTTTATCTCTCCAGTTTAAAACGATATGTCTGGTTTACTGTCCTATAGTATACATTGGAATGATTTCAAACCTGTTTTATCCCAATAATTATAAAGGAGAGCCTTGGAAATATGTGTTTACATAAATTGTGATCAAAACGTTTGAGACCCACTGAGATAACTTAGACTAAAGTGAACTATCTAAACCCTCAGAGTCCTTTACCTCACTGAGCTGTAGTTATCAGCCTCTCAGTCTGACTGGAGAGGACTCTCCCTCCACATCATTGTAGAAACATCTTCTTCTTCCGTCAGAGCAGCTAGCACCAGATGCTAATAACAACAGCGCCAGTTCCAGTGCACCCTCCCTTTCTCCCTCGCTCACGCGCACTTTGGCTGTGAGCTGCGGTTGCCAGATAAGCCAACATCCCCCATTTTCATCACTTGCAGCGCCCATCGTACAGGGCAAATGAAAAGTGTAACCGGGGTGAAAAGGGTGTTACATTTACTTAATTATGAATCTTGTTACATCAAGGCCGAAAATTAGGATGAGCACCAACGGTCAAAACATTTATTTTTTCTCCCAGAGCTGTCAGCGCAGCGCCTCCACAGATCTGGCGCCCTAGGCGAACATTTATAATGCCAGTGCGACGGGCCGGCCCTGGTCTCAGGTTACACTGTAGGAAATGTAGATACAACGCTACATTTCCCGCCCCGCCGCAGTCATGCAGCAGGCTACGGAGAGCGGCGAGAAACATTTCCTCAGGAATCGAAAAGCGGAACCGAAATTCACATTTCTAAATGATACCGTTGGAATCGAAATGTTGGAACCGGTTCCGAACCGGAACCGGTTCTCGGTACCCAACCCTAGATATAATTGCTAAGATGAAAAATTCCGCTGCAGCTGCAGGTCATGATGAGATATTTTTTATCTCTCCCAGCGTAAGTCATTGACATATATAATCTCCAAATCACCGGAGACTGGAGTCATTTCAAAGGACCTTAAGGTTGACAAAGTAGTTGTCCTGTCTTAAGCCCAAGGCGCCAACATCATTTTTTTCTTCCATTTCTTCAGATAATCTATTTCTCATGTTCAGCAGAATTCTTCTTCGTTACACACATTGCATTTCATATAATACTGTTTTATTATTCAAACAAGTATCTGGAATTTTTGTAAGCTGTGTAAAGATTTTGAAAATGTATGGAAATGAAAACTCTTGATATGTTACATGGTATTAGATATCATCTGAGTTTTCTTTACCATCTCTGCCAACTCTTTCTTATTCGAGTTTCATTATGCATTCATTCAAACAATATAAAGAGGCTCTCCAGGTTGGGTCTTTGGATATGTTGTAAATCTCAAAGAAGACAATGAGCTAGGATACTGTAAATTAAACTGAACCAATCTACCACCAGCAAACTAGAGGACATTGTTTATTCATTTATTTTGTATGTTATCTCTTCTATCTTGTACTAAATGAACCCTTTCATTCTCAAGTCTTGTAACAACCATGTAAAAAACAGCAACCACTTCTTGAGTAGCCAGAAATACAACCATCAGTTTATAATGCAGCCACACAAACTCATGTTGTTTTAATGGAGCAGTCAATAATTGCCCATTTTTCCGTTTAGTTCATAAGCAGCCATGATTGAATTTCCACACAATAGCCATTAGCCTTGATGACACTTACATAGCCTTCTTTCACCAGTTAAATGCTTGTAATATGAAGCAGCAGCGGCAGTAGGAACTGTTGAGCTAGCACGCTGTAACTCAACCCATCTCTGAAACAGCAGAGTCAGCAGAACGCAGTGAGACCTACAATGAGATAATAAATGCAATAAAACTATTTTCCCTCATGCATATGAAGGCAATTTGGTCTTACTGCAGGAATGCTTTACTCCACCACTAACAATTAAAAATGCTATATAGAGCGCTAATTGGGTATGGGGTTGTAATTTACAGTATTTCACCTTAATCCACACAAACACATAATACAGCAACACATAGAGTATTTTTTCACTAATAGCTATTCTATGTCTAATGATTTGTCTTCATATGCTCTGTTAAAGAAATTGAGGTCACTGAAATACAATACAGTACAATACATATTAAGCACCCTTATGGGAATAGCTTGGAGCAAATAATCTATATTTACTTGTTCCTGTGTAACAGCCTCATACCCAGGGACTAGTGAGTATATATCACATATAAATGATTCTCTTTATTTGTTTGGTATGCATCCAACATCATATCCCTTGTACACATTGCACTTCCAGCTCTCTTTTAATTATCATTAGCATTTTCCGCGCCACATTATCGAGCTGTTTGCAATATGTATTGCTTTTATCCCTCAGGTTGCGCCACAAATGGAAATAAAACAATATATTTAGAGTGACAATATTGCAGTTGAATGTTGCTCCACTAACCATGGGCTGCACTGTAACCTTGTGATTACCTCTGTGTTTTATGTGTGAAATTGCAGCACCATGGGATTGCAAATAGAGAAAGCCAATTACCTAACAAATGCCCACCTTCTCTCCTGAGGTGGTCACGATTTATTTTCTCTCCTCTATTTCTCCCCTGCGCTCTTCCACTGTTATCCAGTGCTGGGAGACAGAAAGAGGTTAGAGCGACGGAAGTCCTTTTTTCATTATTTATTCATGGTTTTCCATTTAATATTCATCCCATCTTCAGGACTATGGGCGCAGAGGAGAATTTTCAGGTTTCAGCTCCAATGAGCCCGACGGATGAAGGGAAGAGAGAGAGATGGAGAGGGAAGAAGAGAGCGGGGTTTCATATGTTCTCTAGTAAATGAGAGGCAGGCCTTGAAGGTGACAGGTTGTGTTTATTACTGATCTGTCAGCCGGTTAATGGGGAGAGGAGAAGAGAGAGGAGAGAACTGAGCTGTTGAGCAGAGACCAGGGCACACAGGCAAGGGAACGAGAGGGAGCCCCGAGCAATAAACTCTGCTGTACTCGATGTGCCTGTCCTCACAGATACACTGACAACACTCCTGCATGCTGAATTGCATTCACCGGAAACTAAATGAGTCTGTCACAGAGTATTTTTCTGTATTGTAATAAAATCATTATGTTTCAATGAACACACAGAAATTACCTACTGCAGCCTATTCTGAACATGTTATTCTTTCTCAAGCCCAATTTATAAAGTCTTTATCCATGTGGCTGGGTATGTGTCGTCTGAGTCTGCACAGTACAACATGTGGACTGTTTATTGAATAATGGGAAAGCACATCCATCCACAGACAGGCAGAGAAGTGGTTCTTTCTTGGATTGTTTTGTTACACTTGTATGTGCAATCATGTTGCTTGACCCGCAGGGCGCTGTTGAGATTTGAGAGGCGTGAACATCGGCTTTGCTTCAGACCTTTGCGACCTCGATAACACCTTTCTATGTGTGGCTTTACGCAAATCATCAGAATATTCTAGTTTTGACAGACATGTCCACTACAAATCCAATACTCCCAACAGGCTACCACTTTCACCTCCACAGCTTTGGTAGAAAAAAGCATACACTTGGTTATGCTTCCAATATAAAAAAAAGCACAGTATGGCTATTATGAATTAATTGATTGTTGCGTTTGACATGGTGGTCATGGTGTTATCCCAACAGAACAGATCAAACATAAGTTGGTGATCAAGCAAGTGGTTAGTTTTCAGAGCAGATAAGGATCCGGGCGTTTCTGTATTTTGTTCAAGGATCTCTTAACATTGCAAGATATAATAGATTAAACATGTTTATCTATATCCTGATGATATCTCCCTGCTATTAATTGAATAAGAGCAATCAGGCATGGATACTGTATCCTGCTTATTATTGTGTGTGTTGATGTAGATCTAGAAGCTGTTTGACATATCCTCGAAATATTTTCTTTTTTCAATACCGTGTAGCCTTGACATAGCCATGCTTTGCCCGTGAGCTTTGTGTATTATTTGATTGCTCTTGAGCCCAGAGGTTTTATCAGCTGCGCTCGGTAATGAAAGCTCTCGCTCTTCCGTCTCGGCAAAGGGTGAAAAGCCTGTGTAAAGAAATTGCTCTTTGGTGTAGCAATAGATTTGTCTTCCCTTATCTGAACGGAGCATTGTTGCCTTTATCAGTCACCATTACAAAATCCATATCAATCAGCATTTGACGTGCCAGTGCTTTTGTCAGTGTCACGTTTACTGCATGAATGTTCAATATTCAATGTAATGCAATTATCATTTGTTACAGGGCTGTATGCACATGTCTGCATGCTGCCCTGGTTTAAACCTCGATCTGTCTCTGTGTGATGAATGCCTTTAGATATACTATAGTTGTGTGAGAAGCTGACTGTGTCCTTTGTTGAGATATGGATGTTACGGTATTGTTGCTCAACCCACTTTTTCTGATGATGCCTGAGAGGGTTATACTCCAGAGGAGAAAATTGATTTGGTCCTCAGGAATATACCATGGATGAAAGGAGAGAAATGCCTGTGTCATGCACTCGGCACAGTGGATTTAAAAAACATAGGCTTTGAAACCAAATAATTTCCATGGTACAAGTGATCTTTGCTTCTTTTTCTTTTACAGGGAGCTCAAAACAATCTTGTTATACAGGCTTGTTATACAGGCTTTGGCCCAGTTTAATAGGTAGTTATTTTTTTCTTACTTCACATTTTTTTCTTACTTCACATCTTCTCATGCATCATCAGTCCATCTTGATTCAGTGTTTGTACAGCTCATCTCCTCTTAAAGCAGCAAACACAAATCAATGTTTTTCTCAGCTGTCACATTCAGTATTTATATGGGTCACTGTACATGAATGGAGGCACACATGGTACATAAACTTCCCTTGCTTTGCTTGATTTTGTCACCGTAAATAGACTTTCAGTGTTGTTCAGTTTTTCCGCTTCTATTCTCCTAATTTGTTTATGTGCATTGCAGATATGAAGATCTCCATCACAGATGTATAAGTCCAAGTTCAAAATGAGATTGTACACATATGGCTTTGGATCTTTATGTTGTGTGCCTTCAGTTTTCAGTTTTCATTCTGTCATTCCCTTTTGTTTTCTCTATTTTGTCAATTTAGTTTCCCTCCCTCCGTCTTTGTCTCTGTCCTAAACCTGTCAGAGTAATCAATCTGGGTCGTCACTGTGAAGGGGGATGCAGACAGATGTGGTTTTCAATGTGATCGATGTCCCTGATGTGTGTGTGTGTGTGTGTGTGTGTGTGTGTGTGTGTGTGTGTGTGTGTGTGTGTGTGTGTGTGTGTGTGTGTGTGTGTGTGTGTGTGTGTGTGTGTGTGTGTGTGTGTGTGTGTGTGTGTGTGTGTGTGTGTGTGTGTGTGTGTGTGTGTGTGTGTGTGTGTGTGTGTGTGTGTGTGTGTGTGTGTGTGGTAGGGGTCTGCTGTTTGGTAGAGGTCTGCTGATTACCATGAATGCTGCCTTGATTTTGTTAATTTGTCTGGTTAGGCATCGAGGATCAATAAGAGGATTATTTGCACAGTTCAAGAAGCTGATGCAGGTGAGCATGTTAAACTAGACATGGCCAATAAGTCTCTTGATGTGGTTAAAAGTGGCTGTGCGTGTTTATCCGCCAAGGTGCAAACATAATTTTAGAGCAAATTCTGAAATGTAATAAGAATGTTAATTCCTTGTATACCTTGAAGAAAACCAACATTTGAGGAATAGCTTGTCTATTAAAGAACTAAGAATCAAACAACTATAACCATAAATAACGTTAAAAAATGTACTTTTCTGTGCTTCTGGTGGAAAAACGATGAAACTTAACCCCTGACTTATAACCGATACAAATAAGATATATGTGAATTCAAAATTAAATAGTTAGCTCCAGCCCTAATACGACTTATTTGTCAAAATCTGCTGTTTGCACCAACAAATAAATGAATACAAAGATGGATGCAAACACTTTTAAACACACTTGCCAGTTAATTATGTTTTATACTAATAAATTGTATATGTTACAGATTTCACTTTATTTATATCTAAAGTGTTCTGCAGCGGTTCATAGCTGTGGAGCGTAATATATATATAGTTGAAAATTATGTTTACGTTGGGCACACGTCAGAAAAATATGACATTACGTAATAATGTAAAGAGTGACCTGTGAAAAGTGTAAACATTGACACACCGCTACCACGAGGCCATTAACATTTCTTTCCAAGCACATCTTACCCAATGTAATCACCTTACAGCACTCGTGAGAAAGATCAACAGCTGTAATTCCTCTCAAAGGAGGCTGTCAGCTTTCCATCAGTGCTGTCAGTGTTTTCACTTTGCCTGTTCTCAAAAGAGCATTTGATTCTTGTAGTTTTCCTCTGCCTCTGAAAAGAAGCAGACAGATGTAATAGCCATTAGCCTCGGGGAGAGACAGCACAGATGTGTCAACAAGGCTTGACTTTTACAGTCCAAGTGAAGTCTGAGCAAACAGTGGCTGTGTAGAGGCCTGTGTGGTTGAGCAGTGATCCAGGGACACGGCGCTCGGCGTTGCCCCGGGACTCCAAACAGACCGTGACTAGTTCTCATTACAAGAGCAGGTCAGACCACCCCAATACGGAAAATAAATAATGCAGGGGAACACCTGAGAGCTGCCACCTCACTGACAACATCCACATAACCATGTCCTTCATGAATAAGTGGTTTAACATTTCATCTACTACGCTGGCAGTATTTTGGTGGCTTTGAGAAATATGATGTGTCCATGGGGCTACAACTAACAATGATTTTACTTATTCATTTGCGCATAAATCTCACACTTGATTGCTTTGTTGGTCGAATGTTATGAAATAGTGAAAATCTTATGTTCTAGTTTTTGTTCTGAAATGGCTTCTTTTTACACCATAAAACCTCATATATATCATCAGCTCTTCCATCAGTCTATATCTTTCATTTTACCTACCTAATTCAAATCTGTTCTTACAGTCTCAAGGCCTCCAAAAACCCTTGAAAAAAAATGAATTCTTAATCTTAATATGATCTCAATCGCATTTGCAATGGAGAACCCAAGATTGGAGAGTTAAAATTGTAATTGAGCTTTAATGGCAGTAGATATTTTTCGTCCTTAGTCAGCCGTCTCCCCTCCCTGTATGTTTAGCTTGATCTCTTCAAATGTATTTCCTACTTTGTAACCAGAGGCAAGAGCCCTTGACTTGCTGCCCCCACAGCCGCGGCCAAGGCAGCCATTTAAGTTGTGATTAAAAATTAATGGTTGAGTGAGAGGCAGCAGAGAGGAAACGGGGGAGGGAATGAAGAGAAGGAGACAATGCCTGAGCAGAGGAAAAGGCAGTGGAGAGGGGAGCAGGCCCAAGCAGCAGCTGCTCCCTGATAGAGGGTGGGAAGGTCTTATCCACAACTCTGTTGTGTTTAACTGCCCTGCTCACACCCCACCATGAATATTGCATTACCGCACTATAGGGCGCCTTGTGTTACCCCCACTGAGTGTTGAACAGACCTGCAGCCACATTGCCAAATCATCCAAGTCGAGCCTACCCCCACTGTGGGGGTTGGGAGTCCACATTTAAGCACACACCACACAAACCACAGCAACTTACACACCACATATTTGCCAGACTGACTCAAATAGGAACCCTGCCTCATTGCATGTCACAAACAATTAAATCCAACAACGTCAAATGGGTTTGCTGGCATTTAAAACTATCGTCACCCATTTATTTTGGCTTATGATCTCTGATGGAGCTGTTTAAAGGACACTGTTATGAAATGATTTCCAGTTACTGAGCAAAAGAAAGACATGATGGTTACACACATGCTGTGGTCATTGTAAGCGGTTCTGTTTTAATACTTTTTAGCTCTGCGTTAACCCAAAGTTTTACAAAGAAGGTCAGTAGAATTAAGGGCAATCAGTTTGAGAGTTGCCCTGCTTGGTCTAGCTCTCTGGCCATTTATTTAAAAGCGGAACAGAAATGCCATGAGACCACACAAGGTCCTGACCTTGACTTTACCAGATGATGAGTAGTGGCACTTACATCACGGCCTGTCCTTTTCTTCCTTCTGGCCTCTTTCTTTATAGCGTTTCATTACAGCACTTCTCAGAGTCCATCACCCTCTGATACGTGCACTCTCTCAGTTCTGATAACGTTGTTCCCATGTAGTATAGCTCTTCAGGATCTCCGCTTGTAGTGTATTGATTAGAGTTGGCTAGCTAACAAAAAGACTATCGAAATGAGTTATTTCGCTCTAGATATTGTAATAAGGTTGCTTAAATTCAGGGACATAATGCCAAAAGCCCCATAAAGCATGCCCTACAAGTCAGGAGATGGTAAAACAGTTTTCCAATTTAACTGAATAATCTCTCCAGTATTTTGACATTTCAGGAAATGATCTTACTCGCTCTGCTTCCATTCTCATGCCTGTATGCTAACCATGGAACTAGCGCAATAATTCAATTAGCTTAGCACAACACTGTATGGAGGGTGAAACAGCCGGACTTCAAAATCTGTTCTAAATCTCACTGATGAACATTTTGTGACTGGCTCTGACATAAAATAAATGTAAGAACTGCCACTCCTGCTGTTTACCTCTAATCCTAGTCTTTATGCTAAACTAAGCTAACTAATTAACTCTCAGCTTTAGGTCTACATTTAGTGCACCAAAGTAAAAATGAGATCGATCTTCTCATCTGACTCTGCAAAAAGGGAATATGCACCAAAATGTGGAACTATTCTTTTCACCACTTTTAAGGAATGGAAACTGAAAGAGACTGAGACAAATATTGTCCTAATTTCATAGTTGCACTATAAAGTGTATGCAAACGTGATTTTGAAAAGTTTGGATTCACGTTCTAGTTAAAAAATAAAAGTTGTCTTATTGCTCAATTCACTCCACTGAAAGCTGTCTGTGTAACGAAATGAAAAAAGATAGCCCTCCTTAAAGTAGCTGAAAATAAGTCTGTAGAGGGAAGTTTACAGTGAAATGTCCTTAGGTATTAAACACATTTGTGCTTTAAGTAATGAAGCTGAACAACACTGTGGAGAGCTGTTACAGTAGATGGACTGCGGGATGAAATTACATGATTGCACCAGTTTGGATTAAAAACATTAGTTGAGGTAGCAGTACCACTACTTAATGACCGTTTTTCAGTTAAAAGTTTTCCAAAACACATTAAACTTAAATTCTGCTTGATATGAGAACGAGTAATTAATCAAATGATTTGTGGTCTGATCGTTGCTTACCTAAGAAGTTTGAGACTACCATAACTGCCTAAATGATGCACCATATTGGAATTTCATATGTTTTTGTAAAATATATTATATTTAAATGATTATACATGTTTGTGTTTTATTTTCCTTTTGATAACAAATATTTGTTAACCTTCAGAAGAAGCTACAACTAACCAATTTCACTGTAGGTTGTTAAAATATAACACCTAGCTTTTTGCCAACGACTTTTATATACTTGACATTTTGCATTATTTGCTGCAGCAGTTAAGAAAACAATGCAATTATATGAGTTTGTAACACTGTGGCGAAGGTGGCTTCGTCACTATGGACTGACGGCTTCAGGCCGGGTGATATTGCACTTTGTTAGCGTGATTGCACAGTATAGGTTGTCTGTGGCTGATGATTGTGTGCACCTGGTGTCCTGTGGTGTCTCCTCCCCCCTCACCTGTGTCTTGTTGTGATGATTGGAGGGTGGGTATTTAGGCTCTGTTGCCCTGTCTGTTGAGAGGGCTGGGTGTGTGTGTGTGTGTGAGATCCTTGTGGCTGCAGGATGGGTGAAAGGAGAACCGCAGATTGAGGCGGTGAATTTTGTGCCCATGTTTTTAATAAATGCCCACGCCGGGTTATATTTTTGGACGTTCTGCCTCTGCCTACTTGCTTGGTCGGGCCGCTCAATTGTCAGCTTCACAAGTGGTGTCAGAAGTGGGATTTGACCAAGTGAGGAGGTGAAAATTGCGAGAGGGAAGAGGAGGGACCAAGGAGAGGAACCGCGGCTGGGGGTGGCTGTGCCTGGAACGGACCAGGGGGCCACGGCTGTTGGGGCAGCAGGAGACGAGAGACGAGCAGCAGGAGACCAGCAGGAGGAGCAGCGTTTGCCGGTCGAGGAGGCGGACCCGGACCCACGAGACTGTACAGACACTGTGCTTCCGGGGGAGAGGGGGAAGGAAATGTGGCGAAGGTGGCTTCCTCACTATGGACTGACGGCTTCAGGCCGGGTAATATGGCACTTTGTTAGCGTGATTGCACAGTATAGGTTGTCTGTGGCTGATGATTGTGTGCACCTGGTGTCCTGTGGTGTCTCCTCCCCCCTCACCTGTGTCTTGTTGTGATGATTGGAGTGTGGGTATTTAGGCTCTGTTGCCCTGTCTGTTGAGAGGGCTGGGGGTGTGTGTGAGATCCTTGTGGCAGCAGGATGGGTGAAAGGAGAACCGCAGATTGAGGCGGTGAACTTTGTGCCCATGTTTTTAATAAATGCCCACGCCGGGTTATATTTTTGGACGTTCTGCCTCTGCCTCCTTGCTTGGTCGGGCCGCTCAATTGTCAGCTTCACAAACACCAAGACTTGTAGTTCTATGAATTATAATGTCAACATGATATACACATTTTAAATAGTGTTTAAAAAATATATAGAAACTGTGTCAGTACCAGGGTACAGCTAGATCAGATTTTTGAACAATGCTTGAGTTATTGTTGCTAATATTCCTTCACAATGACATAGAAAACTGTAAACACTAGCTTGTTAGATACAGGGAAGTGTAGATTTCCTGAAGGGTAAGGTATGGCACCAATAGAAACTAATCCCATCATGGTATAGCAAGTTTAAGGTATAATCAGAAATTACTAATATTGTATGCATTTGACACCTCCTCTTCATCAGCCACCTCCCTTTTGCTACACTCTGTTCCTTTCATCATTTGTTAATTCTGTCCTATTTCCTCTGCTGCTGCTGCCATCACTGTTCTTGCTGTAGGTCTTATTTGCAATGCTAATGAGGCGAGGCAGCAAGCAATGGTTTGTGGGGGGAGAGAGAAGCTGCCTGGAAAGATGGTGATATGGTAATATGGCTCACTGTAGCATATGGACCATTCTCTTTTTAGATAGCGGCCACATCATTGCACACACAGTGTAAATGTTACCAGATCTCATGAGTTAAAAAGACATCACCAAAATAGAACCATCTAGTTACAATATTAAAATGAGATGTGTTTATTCATACCAAACCAACAAAAAAAAATCATTGTTGATATTGTCAACAGTATATCCTCTCCACTTTTGAATTAAAAGCTTAAAACATAAATCTATACATTCAAATCTAAGTCATTGTAGTTCTTAAATATAGACATTGGTCATGACGGATATATCCTGTCACCTGTCATCTATGGGAGAGAATAGCTATAGTAACTGAGTCAAAGGTTAAATCAGTACAAAGCTGAGTGTAGGCACTTTCTATTTGATTTTTAAAGGAAGACATGTGAAGTGCAAGATGTTACCTTGAGACTGCCCTCACCTTTCCTTTTCCATAACTTAAGTGGACCAGATGATTCTTGATTAACGCAACAAGTACAGAACCATTACTGAATTTCAACCCATGTCACCATCAGGCAGCTTTCATTATGCATTTCCCCACTTATCTCCCTACCGCCCCTTGTGATTAAAATTACAGTCACGGCAATAGCTCAGGCGAGTAAATGGATTATTGAGCAACTGTAAGCAGCTCGCTCTACAGAGCTGGCTCTATACTTGCTGGCCAGACACAAAACAAATCTAACATAAGCAATACTGCACATTCCGGCTCCAGAGAACAAGAGCGGTATTTCTCTCATTGTTTTACAGATGTTTTTTTGTTTCTTGGAAGGATTTGAAACCACTGTTGTCTCTATGCCAGCCTCTCTCGTTGAAAGGTCAATACATGCACACATATGAGCATAACTATATTCTTTGAACCATTGTTTCTGATTTAAAAACATTTTCAGTTGTAGATCTTGTAATCCCTCTAATCCAGTGGTTCCCAACCTGGGGGGCGCCAAAGCTTGCAGGGGGGGTGCCAGGCCTCAGATAATTTGAGGCCAAATATCATATTTAGACTTTTTTTTTTTTTTTTTTTTTTTTTTATTATATACATATAATTGTAAAAGGCATTGTCTCTACATTACAATAAAATATAAAAAATAATTGATTGATTCATTTGAATAAAAATTCAAGTTAGTAGCTATTAAAGGCATAAAAAGCCAGAAATGTATAATTGTTTCTTTAATAGAAATGTTTCTTCTGCCCATAAAGTGTCCAAACCAGGCTTTTCTGGATAAGCGCATTTTTAAAACATAGTCATTGTCCATGCCGGTTTCAGTTGGATTATTTGTCACAGTTGCTCCGATCAGATCGGTCTCCTCCATTTTGTAGATTATTTACGACTTTTGAATCCACATAAACACATCGGCAAAATCCGGTTTACTTTGAGCATGTGTTTTTAAACAGTTTAATCCCTTTGTGAATTGTTTCCACTACCGCGCCGTCCTTTAATTTCTTCATACAGCGGGAATCCAAATGAATTAATCCTGAGTCCAATAACCATCAAAGTCACTCCAATAGTGCTCCTAACGGTACGTCCACACAGCAGCTTTACGGTACGTCCACACAGCAGCTTTAGACGAATCTTCCACCGCTTCCAACGCTTCTCTGCCCATTGACTTTGAATGGGGATGACGTCACTTTGCCTCGCTTTTCGCCGAACTGCATTGTGGGGGAGCGAAGCGAAGATTTCCAGGATTTCCAGGATTCAAAAGTTGAGCAATGTTCAACTTTTGAAGCTGAGCTGGAAGCGTCAGCCAATCAAACACGTTTATGCAAATCTGACGGTAGAAGCGCTAGCCAATCAAACCGCGTGTAAGCAGGGAGAACCAGACCGCATTTCATTTCCTCATATTCCAAACGAGAAATTACGGTAGCAAATCACCCGGTTCTTAACGACCAGAACTATTAATGGGATACAAACCGGAGGAACCAGGCATGGAGGGAGGTGGCAGAGACAGTGGGTGAAACTGGTAGGTTTTCGCCTGTTTGGGGAGTTTATATATATATATATATATATATATATATTGCTCGCATAAAATCCCCGGGGTTTTTTGCTTTGTATGTCGGGGGCGGGAGATTCATGTGATTGGTTGTTGGTCGCGTTGCTCACAAAAAATCGCCAAGCTTTCAGACACGCCCAGCTCCAAGATCTTTGAAAAGCTGCTGTGTGGACGTAACGTAAGGCGCGAAAGCCCCACACAATAGCGGAGGAACTGCTGCTCCCTGCTGCGGTGGATCTGTGTGAGGTGATGGTGGGGAAAGATGCGGCTGCCAAATTGAGAATTGTACCTCTGTCAAATTACACCATCAGATGACGAATTGAGGACATGTCTGCTGATATCAAATCACAACTGCTGGAAAGACTGAGGGTCTAAATTTGCGGTTCAATTGGATGAGTCCACTGATGTGTCCGGCTCTGTGCAGCTCATCGCGCTGGTTCGCTACCCGTGGGAAGGAAGGATTCAGGAAGATTTTTTATTTTGTCAAGAGTTGACGGGGCGAGCAACAGGTGAGGAGATTTTCAATGTTATAGATATGTTCATGGAGACTGGCAATGTGAGTTGGGAGAATTGCATTGCGATTTGCACGGATGGGGCAGCTGCCATGACCGGACGCAATAGTGGGGTGGTTGCTCGTGCCAAGGAGCGCAATCCAATGATGATAGCTACCCACTGCATGCTGCACAGGCAGGCTCTGGCGTCAAAATCGTTGAGTCCTGAGCTACAGTCCGTTCTCAGCACGGTGGTATCTGTGGTCAACCACATCAAGTGTAAGCCACAGTCCCGTTTATTCGGCCAGCTCTGCAGGGAGATGGGCGCAGGACAGGACACCCTGCTGTTCCATTCAGAGGTGCGTTGGCTCTCCCGTGGAAAAGTACTACAGCGGGTGTACGAACTGCGCTCAGATCTGTGTGAGTTCATCCAGAATGACAAGCCAACCACTGCAGCACTCTTCTCGGACCCCGAATGGATCGCACAGCTCGCCTACCTCACAGATGTGTTCAACTTATTGAACGATCTCAGTTTGTCCGTTCAAGGCAGATATGCCTCTATCCTGGAGGTAAGCGACAAAATCCAGGCATTCCGTGCCAAAACAGCGATCTGGAGAAGGCAGGTGCAAAATGGCATTACAGACATGTTCCCCCAACTCACAGAGTTTCACATAACTAAGACTATAAAAGTGTAAAAAATAGGCTACGTCAGATTATTCCAAGGGACATACATGTCAAATCAAGTCAATTTTTATTTATATAGTCCAAAATCACAAATCAGAATGAGGGGGTCCTTGGTGTATTCTCTATCTTGTAAGGGGTCCTTGGCTGAAAAACAATTGAGAACCTCTGGGCTAGTGACAATGGCCCCAACATTTTGAAATACCCCTCCCAGAGTTAGGACAAAACACAACTTACTTTTTCCTCATCTCTAAGGCTTCCCATACATGAAATGGATTGTTGTATACAAATATTTTACTGCAAAAGTGGTGAAATTGATATATAAAGTTAGACACCCCAAACTTAAAATAAAGGCTGGCCGTCAGGGGGTTGAGGCATAACAACTCATGTAGATTCACAATGGAAGGTCTGATAGGTTTTAACTTGGCATACCTGAGGTCAGGACATCCCTCTGCATTATAGAAAATACTAAATGTCAATATCTTAATGTAAATTGGAGATACAGTCATTTGCACACATACCTACAATAGGCGGAAATGTATTGATGTAGAATGATCTCTTTGTAGTGACCCTGACAAGGATTGCCATAGCAACACACACAAGGCTGTTGAAAAGGTGTGGTTCTACTGAATCCAGCAATACCAATTGTGTAAAGGTAGCTTACATACTCATCGAGTTATGTCACTAAACGTTTATGGTGTCTTTATACACTGTTATGCCCAACTGCAGCCAAAATGTGCCAGGGAGTAGAAGGTGAGACACAGAGACAAGGAAACAGGTTTTTGGATTAACAAACTTTAGTATTCAAATTAAATGTTCTTATCTAAACTTAAGTAAACCTAAGCTAGTTAGTGGGAGCCGGGGGATACATGCATATAAACACATCTCTATCACTCATCCACATTGTCATCAAAAACAACATGGCTCACATTTGGGCAGTCAGAGCAAGAGCAAAACTCTGTGCAGGTCAAGCCTACTGAAAGACATTGGCATTTTCTGCTATCATTGCACTTTCCGTCCTTACAGTATAGGTGGGTGATGTCTCTGACTTCTTTAGGTGCAGGTTCTTTGACGAACATCACTGGTTCAATAGACCCATCTTCTCTGAGCCTCCACCTTCTACCAACTGGGTTCCAGAGATGAGGCTTGGCCACATGGCTGTGACACCACACTGCGGTCTGGTACATGGCTCTTAATACATGTTGCTGGAAGGCATCTTCTGTTGGGGGTAGATTTGCAGCTGATGAATCTGTTGTAGATGCTAGTGTGTACCTCAGCTCATCCAAGGTGGTGCAAGGACGGCCATCCTCCCTTTTCTTTTGGCCATACAGAAGGAGGGCATACTTTCTTGCCACAGGAATAGCCTCCTCCAGACTTCCAGAAAGTCCAAAACTGGCCATCTCATTTAAGGCGAGACACGGCAGGCAAAAACATCGTTTTTCAAGTACTGGTCAATTTTGAGATTTTGTGCTATTTTGATTCTATAACATGTTTTCTTTCAGGCTTTTGGAAGGAAAACGTACAAAATACACATTTAAGTGTTTATTTTACTATAGTTTGTCTATTTGCGTCTGTAGATTTCTCCTAATTTCACCAAAAGTTAGCATTCTAACGTAACATAAAGTACCGCGACAGCTGTGTGCACTATGTCAACAGAGATATCGTTGGAAAGCTCCGTCTCTCCTGCACAATCTCATCAGATCCAAATATGGTCATTTCCTTTGTATCAGCAACCAATCGTGAAAGCACAAAGGGGTCTTAAACCAAGAAATGAAATCTCATTGGCTGGTGTAAATTTCTGACAACGTGATTCGTTCAGATGCGTCACGTGGTGTGCTAAAACACTTCCTGGTTAGCTTTCCGCTAGAAATTGAAATCTCAAAATGGCAAAAGAACGGCGAAAAAAACGTTCACAGAGAATACTACAACAATTGTCACTTGCACGAAGCAAGGTTATACAAAAAACAAATGACCCCGAACATGAAATACCTTCACGGAGTGCGTCGAGGCGCAAACTGTCATCCAAAGAACAGGAGGGTTTAGCTAGCGCCTCACTGCAATCTTTAAAGGTCGTTTTCTCAAAATGAGTTTTTTCTCCTACTCTGAGTTCGAAATCTCAACTTCAGTGACACGTAGATACACCAAACCTTCCTGTTATATTCCTATCAATATTATGAAGGCTTTTACAGAAGGGTTTGTTCATATATCATTCATAGCCTGAATTATACAACATTGTACACCTAAAAACATGGTGAAAATTGATATTTTAGGGCTGTTGACAGTATTTTCTGATTTATGGTGTGATAAAGAGATATCCAATATCCCTTCTGTAAAAGCCTTAGATACTAATATGACTACAAAATTAAACAAGAATTTTGAACCTGGCTTTATCAAAAGTTCAGATTTCGATTCCTGAAATGTGTTAAAATATGTGCATATTTAATGAGATAATGGTTAATTTGCATATTTAAACATGCTATTTCAGAAAACTTGTAATACAAAAAGCAATTGCCTTATTGTAAGTAATTAACTGGATACATTTCTAGCTGATACCTTTAAGTTAAACAAAATTACCCTATTCACCTGGGGTGTCTCGCCTTAAGTCACTCAGATGGGTCTTAAAGGTGACATGTCATGCTTTTCCGGTTATTACCCGTCCCCTTGTGTGTTATGAAGGTTTTTATGCATGTAAATGGTGTGCAGAGTCAAACCCCTCAAAGTACACCATGTAGGGAGTAAAACTCTAAAACAGAAAATACCTCCCGAAAACGCCTCGTTGGAGATACGTCACTGTCCATTTGATTCTTCCGGGTACATCATGATGTCATGTCGTCCCCGGAACGAAATGGACCAATCCGTGGAGCCGTTATGTTAAGCCCCCGCTGATTGGTCCAAATTGACCAATCCACGTACTTCCTCACACACTCAGTGCAGGCAGCTCTGCTGATTTCTCCTCCCTGGCTGCAGGCTGATAACAGACAGTTGGGATCGCGGTGAAATTCTCTCTGCAGACCCATTCTCACAGCGTTTATCAACCTTTTTCTTACTCAATATCAAGCCACACTTATTGTTTTTACTTCGGCTGTGACTTTGTGTGTGCTCAGGGTGAGTTTGGCTGTGTTTCGCTGTGTATCGCTAAACAAGGAAATCACACCTCCACGGAGCTTAGCGCGATTCACAACGTCCCGACTGGTCCCGACCAATCGGAGCACACTGGGCTCACAGGGAGGGGGGGGCAACTCAAGATGATTTGTTAATATTTTCCACCCCTGATAAGTGAAGTCAAAATAAAATTAATTGGTGATACTATAGATTTAATTAGGACTATTTCATATTTTCCCCATTTGGGACACCTTATACGTTTAGTGACATAACTCCATGAGTATGTAAGCTACCTTTACACAATTATTATTGCTGATTCAGTAGAACCACACCTTTCCAACAAGCCCTCATATGTGTTGCTATGGCAATCCATGTCAGAGTCACTACAAAGTAAAGAGAACATTCTACATAGATTTACATTTCCGCCTATTGTAGTTATGTGTTCAAATGACTGTATCTCCAATCTACAGTAATATATTGACATTCAGTCTTTTCTATAATGCAGAGGGATGTCCTGACCTCGGGTATGCCACGTTTTAAACCTATCAGACCTTCCATTGTGAATCTACATGAGTTTATATGCCTCAACCCCCATACGGCCAGGCTTTATTTTTAGTTTGGGGTGTCTAACTTTATATATCAATTTCACCACTTTTGCAGTAAAATATTTGTATAGAACAATCCATTTCATGTATGGGAGGCCTTAGAGATGAGGAAAAAGTAAGTTGTGTTTTGTCCTAACTCCGGGAGCGGTATCTCGAAAACTAAAGCCCTTTTTGGCTGTTTGTCACAGGCCTAATGTCTCAATGTATGTATTTGACAAAGTATTGAACATATAAGTCAAATGTTTGAGTAATGTCTGCTTATTATATGGTTGAAGTTTTAATCTGCATATGAAGTGGTTGATACAGCCTGAGCAAACAACCCCTATATTTTCATATTATATCTATTAGTTCCTGACTCTCCCATACATTCCTATGGCAAGTTTTCACCTTGAATATTCTGGTCTGTTGGAACACTTGTTGTTTCTACAACCTTAATTTCTCCTCTATGGAGTGAAAGCAGGGTTTCTTTTAGTTTATCTTTAACTGTCACACACTTGTTGAAATAGTGGTATGAAATGATATGTTTCAGTGATTTGAAGGTGCTGTAATACTTTAAGAGCCTTACATGAAGATGATGTACAGTAGAGGCGATGGGGCCTGTGGTTGTCTTGTGCTCCAGGGATGGTGTGTTCATGAAGGCTGCAAGCTTTAAGTGCTGAGGTTACCTTTGGGTGCCGTATGCTATGTCCGAGTAAGCAACACACAAACCTGTCATATGTGAAATGTGGATTATGAGAGGATATTTACTCTGTGTGGTTGCTGCATAAAAATCAAAGAATGCACGGAAAATGTTAGCGGAAAATATTTATTTTCATGGTTCAAGACATAATTATTCTTGGATGATGCTCAATAACATTACAAAGGATGAGCAACAGCTGGTATAATGCAGGAACATGTAAAGAGATGAGAGGATCTTTCAAAGAAAAACACCCTTTGTCCTGTTCACATTCATGAGTTTGTTGGTGTATTGAAATGGATGCAATAGGTCAGTGCTGGGAATATATTTATTTACTGAGAATAATATGTTACTGTTTTTCAGGTGGTTGTGAATACATGTGTATTCCTAAGCATATTTGGCCATAATTTAGTTTTATTTCTTTTGCATTTTTAAATATTCTTCCTTCATCATTGAGACCTTTTTCATATGGTTTACCTTTTAGTATTATAAGAAAGGGAACACTATAGGCCCTGTGCAACCATCATTGTGTCTCTTCAAGAAGGAGAGGTTCAACAATTACCTCATTAATTGATTAGTCAATCTGGATGGTTCCAGGTTGTCAAATCTGATAATTAATTTGGATGGTTTTACTTTATAAACTGTATAATCAAACATTTTACAGTTTTGACTTTTACTTTGGACAAAACAAGACACTTGATGATGCTACTTTGGGGGTTATGAATATGTTTTTAGCATTTTCACAGTTTTTAGATTATTTTATAAAGCAAAAGATAAACTAATATGTCTTGATTTATTGTTCATCCAGCATTCCATTTATTTCAGTTTAAAAATTATTCCAGAACTATAATGTAGTGTTTTCTTCTGCCTGTTTTCTTTTCTCGATAGTGTGACACCACAGTTTTGTCCACAACACTGCCAAAAGCACATTAGGCAATTGGTGCAAAGGTTAAAGGCAATTTGAAACCCTAACCCAGTGGTTCTCAAACTTTTTTCAATAATGTACCCCCTTTGAAAAAGATATTCCGCCAAGTACCCCCTGATCAGCGCAAAAACAATTTATTAGGGACAAAATGCCTATATAAAGAGCTACAGTACAGCGCTGCACCATCAGTGTCTGATTTATTAAAACAACAACATTGTAACTGAGAAAAACTTAAATGCTACATTTCAAATGTTTACAATCCATCACTAAATTCATGGCAAACCAATTTTATTATTAAAAAAGTAGCACCAAGCATCAACTAATAGTTTCAGAATCATTCTAGAAGCTTTATTGAACAAATGCTGGATGGTTGATTGCAATCTGTAGCTCGGTAGCAAACCAATAATCTATATATTGCTCGAGGATAGTGAAGACAAATAAGCCTCTCACCGAATTGACTTTCAGCAGAAAGAGAGTCGGTGTGGTCTCTTAAGCTCATTCCAGGGAGGATGGAACAGTAGCAGTGACTTCTTCCTCTGCCTGCAGCTCGCTCTGCAGCTATTCACTGTATGAGCTCTTAAGTCTTTATCTCAATCTTTCTCTCTCTGCCTCACATAACCCTCTTCACACTTCACCTGAGAGCACCTGAGCTTTGAGGCAAGGACATGTACACACACACACACACACACACACACACACACACACACACACACACACACACACACACACACACACACACACACACACACACACACACACACACACACACACACACACACACACACACACACACACACACACACACACACACACACACACACACAGGCACAAACCCACACAAAAGACACAAGCATCAACTGCAGCTGAGCCCCCCTGCCTACAGTGGTGTTAGGACTCCATCTTTTTCCCTCAGCTGTGGAAATAGCCAGATTACTAATGGCTGGGAACGGATATACCCTAACACCATGAGATCTTTCAACAGTATCAAAATCATATGTACTTTTTGTAAACTAGACTTTTATGTATCATTTTTCATATGTATCTAGACTAGAGAATAGTCTTTAACTCCTATGATGTGTCTTAATATGAGTGGTTTATTTTGGTTTTTTGTTATGCTTAATATGATATGATAATTAGCATGATCCAATGGGCCAAACAAATCCCTCATTTGAATTTGCCAATCGAATGACTTGATTCAATGGGCCAATCAATTGCTCCAATCCAATGATGTAATCAGAACTCAAGATGCCATGAGTCAATCAAATTACAGGATTCCAATGGGCCAATCAACAGCTGATTTTCTGCTAACATTACATTACATTTAGCTGACGCTTTTATCCAAAGCAACTTACAATAAGTGCATTCGACCAAGAAGATACAAACTTGAAGAAAACGGAATCATATAAGTTTTCATAGAGCCAAAGCATTTCAAGTGCTACTCAACTGGCTTTAGATAAGCCAGTCCTTTATTAGTATGTGCTTTGTTAGTAATTATTTGTTAGTAATTCTATCGCTCGAGGTGGAGTCGAAAGAGATGAGTTTTCAGTCTGCGCCGGAAGATGTGTAGGCTTTCTGCTGTCCTAATGTCAATGGGGAGCTCATTCCACCATTTTGGAGCCAGGATAGCAAACCCACGTGTTTTTGCTGATGGGAACTTGGGTCCCCCTCGCAGTGCGGGTTCAGCGAGCCGTTTGGCTGATGCAGAGCGGAGTGCACGTGCTGGGGTGTACAGTTTAACCATGTCATGGATGTAGGAAGGGCCAGATCCATTTTCAGCATGGTACGCAAGTTCCATTGTCTTGAAGTGGATTCTAGCAGTTACTGGAAGCCAGTGAAGGGAGCGGAGGAGCGGCGTGGTGTGGGAACATTTTGGAAGGTTGAAGACCAGGCGAGCCGCTGCATTCTGGATGAGCTGCAGAGGTCGGATGGCACATGCAGGTAGACCAGCCAGGAGGGAGTTGCAGTAGTCTAGGCGTGAGGTGACGAGAGCCTGGACCAGAAGTGGTGTTGCTTTCTGGGTCAGCTGGGGACGCATCCTCCTGATGTTGTAAAGCGTGTATCTGCAGCAACGGGTTGTAGCAGCGATGTTTGCAGTGAAGGACAGGTTGTTATCTAGGGTCACACCTAGATTCCTTGCAGTCTGAGTCGGGGAAACAACGGAGGTGCCAATGTTGATTGTTAGGTCAAGAGTGGAACAATCTTTTCCCAGAAGGAAAAGCAGTTCAGTTTTGTCAAGGTTGAGCTTGAGGTGATGAGCAGACATCCACTGAAAGATGTCTGCTAGACAAGCAGAGATGCGTGCGACGACCTGGGTCTCTGAGCGAGGAAAGGACAGAATTAATTGGGTGTCGTCAGCGTAGCAGTGGTATTAAAAACCATGCGGGCTAATGACTGATCCGAGCGAGTTTGTGTACAAAGAGAAGAGGAGGGGACCAAGAACAGAGGGTACTACAACAAAGTCTAACTAAAGTCCCAGTCCCATTGACAGGAGGTATCAATAGCCGCTTTCACACCAAGTACTTTGCCGTACTTAGTTCCCAGCACTTTGTTCCCAGCACTAATGGCACATTTCCACTGCAGTGGGGTAGCCCCGTTTAAGCGTCCCTAAGCGTCCTCGCTCAGGCCTCGGCCGTGGCGAATTTCCATTACAGTTTAGGACCTGGGGTAGCAACGCAGTGTAGGCGGGGCGATCGGCTTTTTTTTCCCTCACATTTCGAGTTGTTCCGTCGAGCTCCCGCTGGATTTTATCATCCCCAATGAGATGTAGGAACGTCGTCACCTCCTCGGTCGACCACGGTGTGCTTTTCTTTGACGTTGCCATTTTTGTAGCTCCTCCGTTTACAAAAATGCTGTGTATAAAAATGCTGCAAGCTTGCTTCTAGATATATATGCGACGCTAGGGATGATCTCGCGCGCGATCTTGTGAAGATTCTCTCTGACCAATCAGCAGTCGAGAGTGTTGACGTCACTAGTTCAGCCCTGACCCTGGCCTGATAGAACCACGATGTTATGGGGCCGGAAAAAGAGGGAAAAAGTACCCGCTAGCCGGTGCTACGCTATATGGAAAGGCCACCAAAAACTGGCCTGGCCGCTTGAGGACGATTAAGGACGCTTAAACGGGGCTACCCGCTGCAGTGGAAATGCGCCATTAGTTCCCCTATGGAGCTAAGAGCCGATCGCGTTCACACCGGAATATGTTCCCTGAGGGAAGATTACGCAAATGAAGCCGCTGACGTCACTTCTTCTTCTTCTGCTTTGGGTTTACTGGCAGGCCGCAAACAACTTCACGGTGTATACTGCCACCCGAAGTCCCCGGCCGGAAGTCCAGCAGCTTCTACTGAAGCCTTCCGAGTAAATCGCCAGAACGCCGACACCTCCTCATCACTCCACCGCTCCAATGTTTTTTTTTGTGTTGCCATAAGTTATTCTCTCTCCGTTGGTGCGCGGGGGTAATGCTAATAATGCTAATGCCAGCAAATACAATGGCAGCTTCAAAAAACTTTTACGGGTTTTACGGGGCGTGGTTTGCAATTCGCCCAGCCAATCAGAAATTTGAACTTTTTTCTCCCCAGGAAAGTACCACCTCTCAAGCAGGCACTAAAAAGGGGGTAAAAGTTCTCATGAACTCTTTTTGGTTTGAATGCAAAGAAAATCGGAACTATACGGGAAAAGTACAGGCATTCGTACTCCGGTGTGAAAGCGCCTATTGCTCTCAGCTGAGCGCTCCTGTGTAACTGTATATGGCTCACCACCATCAACTAAATGCACATGAATGTGCCAGGACCCGCTCAACACCAGTGTTGGGTGTGTAACGCGTTACAAAAGTAACGGAGTTACAGTAATATATTACTTTTTGCTGTAACGAAGTAATGTAACGCATTACTAATGAAATGTGGGTAATATATTACCTGTTACAAAGCTCAGTAACGCAGTTACAACACATTTTAACCCAAAATTAAATGGGGTTTTGTTTTTTAAGAATGTACTAACATAGCGAGACATTCCGACACCAGAGACAAATGATGCGGGTAGATTAGTAAACCTGGTGTTTACCCTTCAGGCTTCGCATCGGGATCTTCGGGGGTGCACACTGCATAGGCATGCATTGCACCCCCAGTTGAATGTTATGCACCCTCTATTCAAAAAAGAGAACTGAGCGAAAAATACAAAGAAAAAATTGTGTCAGGTGCGCGTGACCTGCTCCGCTGCGCGTGCATCATTTCTAAAGTGCTTCCACAGCAGTGACACACATCTGTGGATAATCATTTATACTAAAATGGTTAAAGCAACCATCACTAAACGCCAGCAACACTGCATCTACTGCAGACAGTAGCAACAGGTCAGATGGGGACATCACGTTACCCTCCGTTGTGGACACTAGCTTACTCCCGCCTGACTCGACCCCGGAGCAGCAGTCTTCGTCGCCCGAAGCTACGCAGCCCGCAGGTGCCAAGATACCACGGCAAAACAGAGCCTGCCCAGGTATATATCTAAGCAAGTACCCGCCTGTACAGTGGGGTTAGGTGGTCATTTTGCAGCTCGTGGTATACAAATAGACAATGGCTAGAATATTCATGTGAAAATAGCAGAGAGGTATTCATGACTTGAGACTTGACTTAAGCTTGAGATGGATGACTTGAAAGATTAAAAATATTAAATATTTGCGTTTGTTTTTGTAGTGAGATATTACATGTGATTGGGTGATTATAGCGCCGTGCGCGCAAACCTGGCAACCCACTAGACGGCAGGAGTGTCAGTTAACATGGCAGCGGCTAGCGTTACTCCACAAACTGATTTAAAAATGGCTCTGGTTGAATCTTGCTAGTATACAGCCGCTTCACACCCACATATTTTCTCAATTGTACTCCACCTCTTCCTGAAACCCCCCTCTCCCTCAAACATGTCTTCCTCTTCATGCTAATTATCAAGTGTGCTGCCTTATTCCTCCAACAGCTTGTTAAGCTCTCCAGGAGCATAGTTAACCCACTTTACAAGCAGATATGTGGGCCAGAACCCTGCTGATGGCTCCTTAGACTATATAGATCTATATTAAAGACATTTAACCTGCGCTAGAGATACAGCCACATAGAAAAACAGCAGTGGCTTCAATCCAAAAATATCAATCACAGCGAGGCTGCCACAATGAAGGGTTTAATAGTTTGTAAATTATCTTTTTATTTATCTTATTGAGAATCAATTGGATCTCTGGCCTTTTAAAACATTTCTTTGTTTAAAATATTTAACAAATTCTGCCAAAAGTGTTTCACAATCGAGGGGGTGTTTCAATGTTCTTATTTATTAATAATCAAGCTTTTAATTGACAGAGGAGGAGGGGGGGGTTCCTGGTATGCTGCAAGTACAGCAAATGTCAGCTTTAAACACGAGGACGCTTGTTCAAGTTGATCCCATTCTACAGTTCTTATCTGGTTGTATTGCAATATCCCTGTGGTCTGGTGGGCATCATAGCCATCAGTAGATAGTGTTGTTATGTTACTGAATTAATTAATTTCATTTCATTTCAAACCTTTATTTATCCAGGTGTATCCCATTGAGATCATTGATCTCTTTTTCAAGGGAGACCTGCTCAAGTAGGTTCCACATGAAACATAAAAACATAAACAGAACAACAAAAAGGACATCATACAGCATCATTACAGGGTTTACAATTTACATAACTATCCACATGTGCAGGTACCAACAGCTTCCGATTGAGTAGCATCCAACCGAGCTTTAAAAACATTTAGTGGCATCAGATTGCTCAGTTTCCATTTCAATTGCAGACTATTCCATGACAGTGGAGCTGTGCATCTAAATGCTATCTTCCCTAAGGCAGTCCTAGCAGTTGGCACATTTAATAAAACCACAGCATGCGATCTCAGGCAGTAGCCACTTACAATTCGCCATGAGATCAGGGAGCAGATGTAGGATGGAAGTTTCCCTAACATGGCTTTGTATATAAAAATGTACCAGTGACTGAGCCTCCGTACAGTTAGCAAAGGCAAACCAGCCCTTGCATACAGGGTACAGTGATGGGTTAATGCTTTACAGTTTTTCACAAATCTCAGTGCGCTGTGATACGCAGCATCTAACTTGATCAGATAATTGGCAGGTGCATTCATATAAATCAAATCACCATAGTCCAGCACAGGTAAAAAGGTCACAGTGACTAGCCTTTTCCTGGCCTCAAGCGAGAAACAGGACTTGTTTCTGAAAAAGAAACCTAGCCTAACCCTCAGTTTTTTAAGCAGGTTATTGACATGACGTTTAAAAGTGAGACAATCATCAAGCCAGATACCAAGGTATTTGTAACAGGTAACCACTTCAATTTTTATTCCTTGCGTAGTTACAATATCTAAAACAGGCTCTGGTGTCTTTTTAGCTTTTGAAAAGAGCATTACCTTGGTTTTTATCAACATTTAAAAGAAGCTTTAGTTCAGAGAGCTGAGTCTGAATAATGTTAAAAACAGCTTGCAATTCAACAACAGCCTCCTTAATGGAGGGACCTGCACAGTACATCACGGTATCGTCCGCATAAAAATGTAAGGTCGCTCCATCGACATTATCACCTAAACTGTTGATGTAGATGGAGAATAAAAGTGGACCTAAAACAGAACCTTGGGGAACACCATTAGAAATGTTTAACCACTCAGAAGACAGCCCATCAAAATGAACACATTGGGACCTTTCAGAGAGGTAGCTCACAAACCACCCCACTGCATGGCTGGATATGCCAATACTGAGTAGCCTCTGCTTTAAGATGTGATGATCAACGGTATCAAACGCTTTGGACAGGTCAATAAATAGAGCTGCACAACTCTACTTATTATCTAAAATACTCGCCACATCATTCACCACTTTCATTGTGGCAGTGATGGTGCTGTGTTGCTTTCTGAAGCCTGACTGATGTTTAGACAGGAGGTCATTTGTACATAAAAACACCTTTACCTGTTCACTCACTAAGCGTTCAAGAACCTTAGCCAGAGCTGATAATTTAGGGATGGGCCTATAATTATTTAATAAAGTGGCCTCCCCATGGGCGTCACAGCCATTATATGAGGGTGGGACAAGTCCCCCCCACTTTTTCAAATGATTAGTTTAGACCCCCCCACTTTTACCATGTGGAAAGTCAGTGAATCGGTCTATCCACTCACTGCACTCTGTAGAGAGCTGTGTCAGTGCTTCACTATCAAATCCATTCCACTTGCTTATTGAGAGAATGCCCAAATCAATGAAACTCCGTACCATGTTTTCACTGCTACTTTGTACAAAGGCAGATTCTCCCATAGCGTGCGCATGTTGAAGGAGTGTTGTCATAGTTGGACAGCTCAGATCTGTTGTATGAAGCGATGCCGGTAGCAGAGGTAAGGCACACACACACCAAATGTTCAGGAAATGGTTAATACAGCGAAAATCAAAGCTGACAATCTCTTGGTTTGATAAGTTTTGTCGCCCAGACAACATGGACATAAGAAAAAAAAATTCAAAGAAGAGGAAAGTAAGTCATCAGCTGGTAGCAGTTAATCAGTTAACAGTGATGGCGGCGGCGGCGGCGGCAAAAGCGTCTCACTTCTGGAGAGGAGTTTTGTCTTTATGTCATGATAGAGATACAAATACTGAATAGTTTAGATGAGAAAAGGCATCAAAATGCCAGGTTACTAGTATTTATCATGTAAATGGGGAACATGAATAACCCGATCTCTCTGTGCTCATGTAAACACCATATCCTCAATATGATCATAACCGGGATAATACTCATCAACGGCTTACTGTTGTCCATGTAGAGACGCAGTCAGTGTTTTTTTACTGGAGCCTCAGTTCGATAAGAGATTATTTATTATTTATTATTATAGACTGGGACTTACTTTAGAGTCAGTTGTATTTACATTCTAGGTGAACTTAACATCTGTATGGAGTCAGATCAGTCTCAATATTAATAAATGCTCACAGAAGGATTCACTAAATGTATTTTGCGATTTATATATAAATGACACAACAATATCTCTCAATGCACTCACACATATTTATTGTTGTATATAAATATACAAAAAAATCTGCATTTAAACTGCTTTTTATTAATTCAAAGACGGCTCTGAATTAATAATCAAATATGTTTCCTTTCTTTACTACTGGATGATGCTAGTATAGCCACATAAAAGTATCAAACCACCTGTTAAAATGCACCAGAATACAGGAAATCTTTTTTTTTTTTTGTGGTGGGGGGACCCCCTGTTAAAAATGTCCCCCCCACATTCAGGATGCTTCCTACGCCCATGGGCCTCCCCACCTTTTAGTAGAGGCAGGACATACGCTGACTTACACAATTTTGGAATTGTGTTTGAGCTGAGGGAGAGGTTAAAAAGAGTAGTGAGAGGTGGAGCAATAAAATCTTTAAAAAGAAAGGTTCTACGTTGTCCGGGCCAGCCGGTTTCTTAGGATCTAACTTGGTTAAAGCTTCACGAACAACAAAAGGAGTAAAACTAAAAGGGTTTTCCAAAACACGTTTTTCAGAGTCACAGACTGTGGTGTTCACAGAAGCAGAGTTAGTGACAGAATCAAACAGAGAGCCACCGGACACAAAATGCTCATTAAAACAATTTAACATAGTGGCCCTGTCCGATATAGTGCCAGATGCTGTGGTAATGCACGGAGGTAGCTCATTGTGGATATCACCGGTGGATATCGATTTTATGGCTTTCCAAAATTGTCCAGGATTATTCAGGTTCTTTGTGGTAACTGACAGATAATACTTAGACTTAGCACTTTTTATTTGTGATGTGAAGCTATTTCTTAGCTGCCTAAAGCGTAGCCATTCTACCTCTGAGTCTGATTTCCTAGCCTTTGCCCAGGCCTTGTTTCTCTCATGTAGGAGACTAGACAGTTCAGCAGAAAACCAAGGATTGTCTCGTCCCTTCACTCTAAATGTACGCAGGGGTGCATGTCTATCTATAATTTCCATAAAACCAAGATAAAAATAAGACCATGCAGTTTCTATATCAGCACACAGATCGATTTTACCCCAATCAAAATCAAACAGATCATGTACAAAACACTGCTCCACAAAAAAATGTTTGTCTCTATTACTGATAATGCGAGGTTTAACCTTTAGGACTTTTGTGTCCCTAATTGTGGCTACAACACAGTGGTCACTCACATCGTTAGCAAATACTACCACAGATGAGTATTTATGGGGAACATCAGTTAAAATGAGATCAATTAGGGAGGATTTATTTGGGGACTTAATGTTAGGGCGAGTAGGACTGTCTATAATCTGAGTAACATTCAGAGAGATACAAAGGTTTTTAAAATCCTCTGACACATAAGTTAACCAGTCCCAATAAAAATCACTAAGCAGCACTATTTCCTTGTAGTCAAGTTGAGATAACAGTTTTGCCAAAGAAGATAAAGAGTCTGACAGCTGAGGGGGGTCTGTAGCAGTCCACCACCATGACCTGTTGACCCTTTGCTACTTCGATATTTAAGGCTAAACATTGTAGTTACTAATAGATTTGGAAACCACCTTGGTTACACAAAACTTATTTTTCACATAAATGGCAACGCCACCACGTTTTTTAGGACGGTCGGTACGATATACACTATAACCATTTAAGTAGATGTCAGAGGCCAAAAGATTTATTTCTAGATTTATCCAGCCACGTTTCTGATAAGACAATGACATCAGCATCAGTCAAGCTCGCCCAAATGCAGACAAAATCTAACTTAGGTAACAGACTGGGCACATTTAAGGGAATGAATCCCAACCCAGATCTGGAATTAAAATCAGCAGGAGTAGCTATCTGACTACTACTGCTACTGGGCGGTCCAGGGTTTAGTTGTACATTCCCTGATAGTAAAAATAGCAAAAAAAACAAGCACCTTTTCCTCTTAACCGACACACATACATTGTCATCTGCTTTAAAGTCACCAGTAAACTCTGCGAAATGAGATTAGAGCTCAAGAAGCAGTCCTGAAGAACCATCATAGCAGGCAAGTGAGAAAGACAAACATTTGTCGAACTGAATGTCTGTGTCAAGGCAACCAGTAATTGTTTGTGTAACACATCCAAACCTTTACAGGGGATGTCCACTGCGGGCGGTAGAACAGACCTGAATCCAGTCGACTTCTCAGGATGACGAGATAACTTCTCATTGTCCAAAATAGCTAACAGGCATAGCAGAATCACGATATGGGCCATTTTCCCAGATCAGCACAGCATCCGGATAGGCGCGCAAGCAGGCCCGAAACGTGGAGGCGCTCCGGTCTCTTCACGATATGCCCGGTGCAGAACCTCCTCAGTACAGCAGGATAGGCGAAGCAGGATAGGCGAAGCAGGCCCAGCTCGAGGCGTAGAGGCGCTCCGGTCTCTCCGCGATGTCCCCGGTGAATATCCTCCTCAGCACAGCAGTACAGGATAGGCGAAGCAGGTCCAGCCCGAAACGTAGAGGCGCTCCGGTCTCTCCGCAATATCCCCGTGGTAAAACCTCCTCGGCACCGTAGAGCACGACAGGTGGAGCAGGTGGATACAGGCCTCCGCTACAGCAGGTGTAAAGCAGGCCGCAGCCTGAATGCGAAGCCACTCCGGTCTCTCCGTTACGTCCCCGGGGCAAAATCTCGCCAGGACAGCAGCACACGACAAGTGGAAGCAGGTCCCCGCCACAGGACAACTGGACAGGTGGAAAAGGAGGCCCCAGCCTGAGCAACAACGTGCAGCCGCACCGTCTCTCCGCGACTTCCCGAAAAAAAGAAAAAAAAACTCCCCACAACAGCACAGGTAAACCTCCTCTCCACGCCGACGGAAGAGAGGCAGCCCTGCCCCTCACTTTCCATGCTCCGTGAGGCGGATGAGAAAATGCGCTCCGCTCGCTCTGATCGACGAGTGTTGAGTGTGGAATGCTGTGTGGTACACAAATACAAATTTGCTTTAAGTTACGGAGTGCCAACTTGCTCATGCCTTGTACTTACTGTATTTGCAAAGAAACAGAAATAAATACACTCTTAACTTGTTGCAGGATGTTAACTCATAAAAAACATTGATGGATAGATTAATGGTTTGCATGTTATCATCAACAGTGATATTAAAGTATAACTGAGGCAGATTGGCACTTTGACAGGAGTTTTATAGGAATCCTGTAATGAACAAATGTGTAGCAATAAGTTGAAACCTTGTTCAATTGGTGGATGCCCAATGAAGTCGGGGGATCAAAAAGTAATTTTTAATCATCCTCTTAGGAGCATAAACGTCTGTAACTAATTTCATGCCTAAACAAACTAAGATGGCGCCGCAGATGGCTGCTTCAGTGTTTTGGTGCGCTTTGTTTCGTCTTGTTTTGTGTGTTGATTCAGTGTTTACATAGAGTACACCAAACTCTTTCACCAGGGAAGAGCTCCTAAACATTAGAGAAACAACTTCAGCGGATTATCTTCCCACTTTTCTCTGCTTTTCCGTGGAATGATTGGACATTCTTGTCAATGGTACCCTCACGTGTATTCAAGCACTGAAACGCCACAGGAGAGGGAGACGGGCCGGGGCACTCGTGCGCCTCCGGAGCCGCGGACTTCGCACGCCGCTACCCGGAATATTCCTCTCCAACGTGCGTTCCATAAGCAATAAACTGGACGAGCTTCAGCTACTGGTTAGTAGAAACAGAGACTTTTCTTCATCTTGTGTTTTGTGCTTCACTGAGACCTGGCTGTGTGGATCGATTCCAGGACTTGGCGCTGCAGCTGGGAGGCTTCCAGCCGTTCAGAGCGGATGATGACATGGAGCTCTCTGGCAAATCAAAAGGTGGAGGAATATGTTTTTACACAAACAGTGCAACGATGTGACAGTGATTCTGCAGCACTGTTCTCCCACTCTGGAAACTTTTATCATCAACTGCAAACCCTTTTATTCCCCACGCGAGTTTTCTTCATTCATACTGGTCGGTGTTTACATCCCACCGCATGCGAACGTGCAGGAGACGCAGTGCACACTCGCCGACCAGATACTGTGTGTGGAGAGGACTTATCCGGACTGCCTAGTTATTGTTCTTGGTGACTTTAACAAAGGCAACCTCAGCCACGAACTCCCAAAATACAACAGTTTATTACATTTCCCACCAGAGAGGGGAATATTTTAGATCACTGTTACACCACCATCAAGGGAGCCTATCACGCTGTCCCCCGCGCTGCACTGGGCCACTCTGACCACACCATGGTCCACCTGATTACTGCATACAGGCAGAAACTCAAACTGTGTAAGCCTGTAGTGAGGTCATTCAGGCAGTGGAGCAGTAAAGCTATGGAGGAACTTCAGGCGTGTTTGGACTGTACTGACTGGGACATGTTTAGGACTGCTACTCAGTCTGGATGAATATTCAGAGGCTGTGACGTCATACATCAGCTTCTGTGAAAAGGTGGAGGCGTTTAGGAGTGGCGATAAGGCACGTTTTAGAGAGTCGAAGTACGTCTTTGGCAAGGCGGTGAGAGATGCTAAACGACAATACTCTGAGAAACTCCAACATCAGTTCTCAGCAAACGACTCTGCTTCTGTCTGGCGTGGTCTAAAGGTGTCTACACACCAAACTGACACCAAAGAACACGTCCCGACGGACCGTCGCCTCACGTCTCCTGTGTTTTGGCCATGTTTCGCACTGGAACACACCGCAAATACTTCAGCCAACGGTCAAGTAGCACATACGAACTGCGCATGCGTGAGTGGCAATAACTCTCCTTTCCAGCAGGCGGCGGTAGTGTGTATTCGTCCTTCAAAAGAGGCAACAACCGGAAGACAGACTGCGTGATACACCGAGAGAAGAAGAACAGACTGCGTGATATAAACAAACAACAAATAGCGTGTGCGTTCCATTTTCACTCTACAGCGAGAAGCTCATGGGGCTTTCCCGAACCTTTGTCGAGAGCTGGAGTTAAATTCAATCTCAGATTTGCCTTCTTTATAGTTTGTTTGGGTCCCTCACTTCCGTTTCGCTTCTCATTCACTGATTCGCTAAGCTGAACAGCCAATCAGAGTGATTTCTTTGGCCGACAGTCTACCAATTCAACATGTCGAATCAGCGGCGGAAGGTGTTGGCACGGCCGAAAAGACACAACGGTGCAGTACACACCAATCTGAGTAGGGCGACACGACGCTCATCGACGGCTCGACATCTATCGACATCTATTGACGCCGAAAATCGGCTTGGTGTGTGAGGACCTTTGCAGTACGTCCACACAGCAGCTTTTCAAAAATCTTGAAAATCTTGGAGCTGGGCGTGTCTGACAGCTTGGGGATTTTTTGCAAGCAATGCGACCAACAACCAATCACATGAATCTCCCGCCCCCGACATACAAAGCAAAAAACCCCGGGGATTTTATGCGAGCAATATATATATATATATAAACTCCCCAAACAGGCGAAAACCTACCAGTTTCACCCACTGTCTCTGCCACCTCCCTCCATGCCTGGTTCCTCCGGTTTGTATCCCGGTAATAGATCTGGTCGTAAAGAACCGGGTGATTTGCTACCGTAATTTCTCGTTTGGAATATGAGGAAATGAACTGTCTGGTTCTCCCTGCTTACACGCGGTTTGATTGGCTAGCGCTTCTACTGTCAGATTTGCATAAACGTGTTTGATTGGCTGGCGCTTCCAGCTCAGCTTCAAAAGTTGAACATTGCTCAACTTTTGAATCCTGGAGATCCTGGACATCCTGGAAATCTTCGCTTCGCTCCCCCACAATGCAGTTCGGCGAAAAGCGAGGCAAAGTGACGTCATCCCCATTCAAAGTCAATGGGCAGAGAAGCGGTGGAAGATTCTTCTGAAGCTGCTGTGTGGACGTACCGTTAGACAGATCACAAACTACAAGCCAAAAGCCTCCCTCTCCATGAACAACCGACGCCTTGCAAACGATCTGAATCAGTTCTACTGTAGATTTGAAGAGTCCTGACACCATACCCCATGACACCTCCCAACAGCTTCAGACTCACACCTCCACGTCCCCCTCCCCTTTACACGGGAACGTTTGCGTTTACGCACCGTATGCGTTTTCAAAAAAGTCTTCCGTTCACACGCATTCGATTCACGTGTTCTCCTGCTGTATATCTCTCCGGTAGTCCACCAGCAGATGAAAAACACCCACCTCTCCGCCTCTTCCAAGGGACGAGGGAACCATGTGGCAGAGTTTCCGTTAACATTTTCTTTCGTCGGTCAACATGTCCGTTAAAGTTTAAATCTTCCGTACAAAATTAGAAAAGTGCCGGTCAGATGTCTTCTTTGTTATTTATTGAGCTTTAAAACAAATTGATAACGACTCTGTATAATAATATAAGAATAATAAACGGAGCCTCTCTTTTCCTCCCCCTCTTCTGACAGCCCAGTAGCTGATCTCTGAGCAGGAGACGTGGGGAGAGAGAGACGTGGGGAGAGGGAGACGGGGCTATTTCATCGTTATCAGAAAATGATCGTATAGAGGCGATTACACGGAGCCGTTTGACCCCCCAGAGCGTTCCGTTTGCAGATCTATCCACCTTGCGACCCGTTATCGTTTACGGGGTCCGTTTCTATCGTTTTGTTACGGCCTTGTGTCAACGAAAGGGCTATACGCAAGAGAAACTATGCGGATACAACCCGTTTCGTCCTCGTGTAAACGGGGTCTCAGTGTCCCGCTCTCCCACACCACTGACCTCCCCTGACACATAAAATTCTCTCTCAATTAATGAAAGGGATGTAAACAGACTTTTCAAAAAACTTAATAGTAGAAAAGCGGCTTGCCCTGACAATGTCTCCCCATCCACCCCCACCCTGAAGCTCTGTACTGATCAGCTGTCTCCTGTGTTACTGACATCTGTAACACCTCCCTGGAGACATGCCACATCCCAGCATGCTTCAAAACCTCCACCATCATCCCGGTTCCCAAAAAAGCTAGGCGCTTTCACACCGCAGTACCTTTCCCACAAAAGTCCATCAGAACTTAGTTCATGAGAACTCTTTAGTTCTCATGAACTAAGTACAGATCGCGTTCACACCGGAATAAGTCCCTGAGGGAGGATTAGGCAAATTAAGCCGCTGACGTCACTTCTTCTTCTGCTTTGGGTTTACTGGCAGGCCGCAAACAACTTCACGGCGTATACTGCCACCCGAAGTCCCCGGAGTTGGGGACTGGCTTCAGTAGAAGCTGCTGGGAGTCCCAGCAGCTTCTACTGAAGCCTTCCGAGTAAATCACCAGAACGCCGACACCTCCTCATCTCCACCGCTCCCATGTTTTCTTTTGTGTTGCCATAAATTAGTCTCTGCCTTTGTGCGCTGGGCTAATTCTAATACTAATAATGCTAATGCGAGGATAATAAAATGGCGGCTTCACAAAACTTTTTGGGAGTTTTACGGGGCGTGGTTTGCAATCCGCCAAGCCAATCAGAAATAGGAACCTTTTTCTCCCACGAAAGTCCCTGCTCTCTAGCAGCAAAAGGGGGTAAAAAGTTTCTCATGAACTAATTTTAGTTCCGGATTCTTTTGGTGTGAACGCAACATTTCGGAACTATATCGGAACTAAAGTGGGAAAAGTACTGCGGTGTGAAAGCGCCTATTGATCACAGGATTAAATGACTACAGACCCGTTGCCCTGACCTCTGTGGTTATGAAGTCCTTTGAGCGCCTTGTCCTGTCCCACCTAAAATCCATCACAGACCCACTCCTGGACCCCCTGCAGTTCGCCTACAGAGCCAACAGGTCTGTGGACGACGCTGTCAACATGGCCCTTCACTTCCCCCCCCAGCACCTGGACACAGCAGGAACCTACGCCATCTTCAACACCATCATCCCGGTTCTGCTGCAGGACAAGCTCTCCCAGCTGCACGTGCCCGACTCCACCTGCAGGTGGATCACAGACTTCCTGTCTGACAGGAAGCAGCAAGTGAGGCTGGGGAAACACGTCTCTGACCCCCGGACCATCAGCACCAGTTCCCCTCAAGGCTGCGTTCTTTCCCCTCTGCTCTTCTCCCTGTACACCAACAGCTGCAACTCCAGTCACCAGTCTGTCAAGCTACTGAAGTTCGCAGACGACACCACCCTCATCGGACTCATCTCTGGTGGGGACGAGTCTGCCTACAGGTGGGAGATGGACCATCTGGTGACCTGGTGTGGGGAAAACCACCTGGAGCTCAACGCCCTGAAGACAGTTGAGATAGTTGTGGACTTCAGGAAGAACGCAGCCCCACCCACCCCCATCACTCTGTGTGACTCCCCAGTAACTGCTGTGGAGTCTTTCCGCTTCCTGGGCACCATCATCGCCCAGGACCTCAAATGGGAGCAGAACATTTGCTCCCTCATCAAAAAAGCACAGCAGAGGATGTTCTTCCTGAGGCAGCTGAAGAAATTCAACCTGCCGAAGACAATGATGGTGAACTTCTACACTTCCATCATCGAGTCCATCCTCACCTCGTCCATCACCATCTGGTATGCCACAGCCAAGGATAAGGGCAGGCTGCAGTGTGTCATCCACTCTGCAGAGAAGGTGATCGGCTGCAATCTGCCATCCCTCCACAACCTGCACGCCTCCAGAACCCTGAGGCGGGCAGGGAAGATAGTGGCCGACCCCTCCCACCCTGGACACAAACTGTTCAAACCCCCTCCCCTCTGGCAGGAGGCTGCGCTCCATCAGGACCAAAACCTCTCGCCACCTGAACAGCTTCTTCCCCTCCGCTACCGGCCTCTTAAACAAGGCCCGGCCCTCCCACTGACACTTACCTCAGCCACATTACATTAATGCACACAATGTTCATACTGCTTACTGCACATATTTCTTGTTTCATATTTCATATCCTATAATTCATTCATAGTATTTCCATGTAAATGACTGATTTATTTTATTGCTATTTAACTATATTATGTTACGGTGTCCTTAAAGATTTTTAGTTTTATATTAGATTTCTTGTTTTATATTTTATGTCTGCACCATGACATCAAGTCAAATTCCTCGTATGTGTGAACCTACCTGGCAATAAACCTGTTTCTGATTTCTGATTCTGATGCCAATTCAACTAATAGATGTCCAATGGTTGTTGGTTGAATATTGGATTGGAGCCACGTTTGCAATTGTGCGTAAAAAGAAACATTAATTCTATTTTCAAAGCCATTAAATAAACAAATGTGACATTTTTATGATCACAGCCACACCTCTAAGTTGCTTGAAAGGCGTACGTTGAAGCTAAGCCAAAAATGTTTGGGTTTTGTCTATTTTTTACGACAACATCAGTAGATGTTAAAGGATCTCTGGGAGTTTCTCTGTTATCAAACTTTATTAAAGAAAAATATAGAACAAACATTTAAAAACAACAACGTTTTGTCAAGTAGGGCTGATCTTTTGTATTCCCGTCTGTTGTCAAAAACGACATAAATATTTACACATTCAATCTACCACAGGCAGCAGTGCATCCTATTAGCACTGAGAAGTAAATATCAGTGCCCCCGTCATGCTCAGTTTAGACACAGACAAGATTGGAATATGCAGCACCAATTATAAACCTGCATGTATATCCAACCCATCACCGCTGAAACTGCCTGAAGCCCTGTCTCAATGCCTCTCTTTTCTGAAGGTTACACCGTGTCCAAGTCGACACGCTGAAGCCGCCATTAACACAGCTCCCTGTAAATGCATGGAACCATCCTGCACATTTCCATCATTAGCCGTACCTCCTCTGTGCCTCCCCGCCCCCACTCTTCAACAAAAATCAATAGCATCTGCTGCCGCACAGCTAAGCCTGCTTCACTGCTGATGGAGACAAACAGTGGGTGAGCTAAATTGATTAAGCATCCAGCTATTTTTAAAGATGATGATTTCCAAGTTTGTCATCATTGATGAAACAGTAAAATACGAGCCTTGACTTCTTTCATGTCCTGATGGTTCATACAAAGGAACAAAGTAATCATCTGCTATAATAATGTGATAAAATAAACATGAACATGTTATCCATGCCTACCACAGCTTTTGAGATAATGATGAAAGGGCTTCGACACACTCTGTGTCTGTGCAGAGATCATTTTGTCACATACCTACAGTAGCTTGTGGGTAATTAACCTGTGACACAGAATGCTGCTAAGCTAACAAACACTGCATAAGAGAGCTAATTGCTTGTCTTGGTATATTTGCAGTAATTATCAACCCCACCCATCTCCATAGCCACCCATGCACTTTTGAAATGTTAGCCTCTTTAAGTATTATCATAACTCACATGACAGCAAACAGTTAATCAGGAAAGGGCTTCACTTCCTTCACCCTGGGCTCCCTTCCCCCAGCTGCCTCAGTTTATTTGCACTGCATCTGTTTAAAGTGTGTATTTGCCTGAACAACAGAGGGTTGCACTGGGGGAGGAAGTGTTTGTTTATCCACATTTATCTTCAAATAACTACTATAGATTTCCTTGAATTGTTGTAGGTTGCCTTAATGTTAATGACGGAATATATATATATATATACATACATACATACACAAGCTTCTTTGTCAGGGATGCATACCTTATTCCTGCACACTCATGCGTGGGTACATTTATTTTTGAATGAATTCATCTGTGGGCCTGCGCGCATGAGAATAACACAGCTCAATTTCCATTTTTATGAACAATCCAGTTACCTCGGTCAGGGAGACTGATGGAGAGAGGTCTGCTGGATCAATGTCATTGTGCCTCTGGCATGCCAAGGAGCTTGTCCACAGTTACTGCTTCTTTTACATCCCCTCCCCCCTCCCCAACACACTCAGACACACATACAATGTAACGTACATACACTTTGTCACACATATCATTTCTCACATATTCACATTTTCCCTCACAATTCACACCCATCAGTAGCCTGGATATTTTCTGACATTTGACAGGCCCATCAGCCTTTTTCCTGCTCTCACTCCACAGACATCTTTTGCCTGAAGAGACCCAAACATAACCTTGAGCTAAATTAACCTTGAGCTTAATGAGCTGCTTAACCAGACCCAAGAGGTTCCTCGGATATTTGCTGGTCATAATGTTAGCCATGGGCGCTCAAGCATCGAAACGAGAACCTGAAAAGGAGAACAAACGTGCTGAAGAAAAGCTCTAAAACATTTGTTAGTAAGAATCATAGAGGTAAGAATCGGCCACTTTTAAAGCCCCAGCTGTTATTATTTTTGTCCGAACTGCTTCTCTCTCCCACACAGAAAGACACACACACACACACTATTTGGTGCATGCTTTCATCCAAAGTAGTAAGAATGATGTGCAGTGGGGGTGGAAGCAGTAACCCTGGCGATGTTTGTACTCTCTCTCCCCTTTGAGATGCACAGCACCACATGGAGCAAACAGATAGATAAATCCTTTAGCTGTGTACGATTAATCAGAAATGATGGTGGCTATTAGACAATGTCAGGCAAATGAAATGTGTTCCCCAGTTTCTTGTTGATGTCAGTGTAAGAACACAACAAGCCAAATGAAACCCCCCTCTGGGCTTTTATGATAAACAGCATGAAGATAGTCTGGCAAACTGTAACGTCTTTGCATTTGACTGTCAAAAAGAAGAATTCATCCCATCAAGTGCTTGTCTAAGACATGTGAGGCAGAGGTTTTTGTTCTACTCCCCCACTGAGGATCCTTATATTTGAAAGATGTGAAGCATACGGCAAAGACTTCATGCAAGCTTTGTGCGGTTGTCATATAATCCATATTATATATATGATATGGATTATGAAAGGACCCTGGCCTACAGAAACAAGCTCGTATTGAAATACACATATATCTATTGAGCCTAGGTACTGTACATTTTCAGTATCATTGTTTACTAAATTATGTAGTAGGGTGCATTCACATATTTGTTATTTCCATGAGAGTGCCACACAATCAATAATTGCAGTGTGCTTGAGTTGCTCTCTTTGTTTGTTGCTGCTGTTCTCTGTTGCTGAGTTAGTCGTATAAATCACAGTCGGAAAAGAAAATGGAAGATCCAAGTTTCAACAGATGACAAATTAGTTTAGAAAAATCATGACGTTTCTGACAGCTATCTTAGCTTAGCATAAAGACAGGCAGGTACATTCTGCAAGTCTTTCACCTTCCAAAGTTAACTAAATCTGCCTGCTAGCACCCCAAAGGCATTTGCTTTAGTACAAAGACATACGGAGTGAAAATGGCAATTTGTATATTTACAGACGGTTGCGTGCTTGCACTGTTTGTCTTTGGGCCAAATATTAGTCGAGACATCACAAAATAACTGTCATTTCAATGATATGTCCACAATAAACAATAACATTTTAAATAGTGATCTTTAAAGGTGCCGGTTGAGATTTTGTTAACTTGCTTTTGTCCTAGCTATATTTTTCTTGAATTTATTCTGAAGAGAGAAGACGGCAAAAAGCAAAAAATAAATTATCTGAATATCAAGACTCTGGTGACTTAATTAGTGTTTCAACAAATGTAGCTTATTCAATATTTGAATAATCATCTTGTTTGTTTTTAGTTTCAAGTAAAGACACATCCCCAGTGCATATTGTTGCAAATGCATTCGTAGATTAGTTTTAAGGTGTCATATTCACACCGAATATTCAAAAGTTACAATAGAGAATTGCCTTAAGTGAAATGTGTTTTGCCAATTGTTTCCACATTTTTCTAAAAGCAAAAATGTTGTTGGGCTAAATGAGTTTGAGTGGATTTACCTCCTGCCAGTGGAACAGAGTCTGGGTTTCAGATGGCTCGGTGCACAGTGTTTGAGGAGCAAATATGCATGTGGCTGTTCGTACCAAAAGCAATGTTATACAGTATTAATGAATCAAACTAATACATGGTCTTAAGTACACATTTTGATAGTCTGTGCATATGCAGCATATACACATGAAATGAATAGTTATGTTATTGTGAGCCAACTGGCAAACAACAAGCACTACTGTACTGTACATCACTATGCAGGAACAAAGCAATGCACACAGCTTCTCATCTCCTGACCTTACATCGTGTGTGTGTGTGTGTGTGTGTGTGTGTGTGTGTGTGTGTGTGTGTGTGTGTGTGTGTGTGTGTGTGTGTGTGTGTGTGTGTGTGTGTGTGTGTGTGTGTGTGTGTGTGTGTGTGTGTGTGTGTGTGTGTGTGTGTGTGTGTGTGTGTGTGTGTGTGTGTGTGTGTGTGTGTGTGTGTGTGTGTGTGTGTGTGTGTGTGTGTGTGTGTGTTGTGCCTGCAGGGGTGTCAGCGGAGGTTTAAGCTATTCAGCTTGCTGTCAGCACCGACACATTTCTCCCTCTGCACCGCTGCACAGATATGCAAATCCAGCATCCTCAGAATGCAGAGCACCAGATCAGCTTCAATTTATTCCATTCTGCTCTCTCTCTCCCTTTCTGCACTCACCCTCCCTCTCTGTTCTTCACTGTCTTTCTCCCTCACTGTCTCTCTCCCCCTCTCTGCTGTCTCCATTCTGCCTTTGGTTTTCTGTTTGGTGTGAGCTGCTCTGTGCATGGCATATGCCCCCAATGAGGAATTGTATAGAGGTGAGAGAATTTCTACCAAGTGTGGGTTTAGTGCAAAGAAGCACTTCAGACTTTAAATCTAGTACAAGGTACAAGAGGTGCGTGATTGCCTGAATGTATTCGCGTTTCAGCACATAATACTCTCCCATGTGTGTGTGTTTTATTCCTGGCGTTGTTGAGGATTGTTTGTATTGTACACACGCAACAATGCGCCTCTCCCTTTCCTCTTGTTAATTACCAGCAATAGAGGTCTACATTGCTAGTGGTAAAACACAATTAGTCAGTTGCCAAGCTGCTCTCAAAAAGGCTATCTCACCAACACACAGTGTCATCATTAATCTAGTCTCAGCATAATCTAAATGCCAATGTCTATCCTCTATGATCCATCCCCAGCCCACACTACATTTACATTCTAATTAGATGTGGCCGTGGCGGCTTTATAAGGACCCTTTTTAATAACAAGGCCGTATTCACCTTTTCAGAGTCCCATCGCGGCTGTAAAAAAGTGGGCTACGCTTTATATTTTGTCCCTTTGACATTGTGGCTGCTGAGGATTTAAGTAGCTTTTTAAATCCCTCGGCACCCGGGTGTGTGTAGCCTGACAAGAGGTTTGCTTGTCTCTAGAGGATGAATTGTAAATGCAATTGTAAGAAATTGAGATGTAGTGTCAAGACTATACACATCACTCCCAATTTGTCCGTAATACAGCATAAAGGATGTGTAATTGTAGTCCTAGTAGGATTGTTTTCAACATTTGTTTGAATAAAGGAATTAGTTTTCCTGGGATCAGTGGTGCTAAACAATGACTTCTGATAATGTGTTTTATTTGTAATTAGAGCTGCAACTACTTATTATTTTTCATTAACACTTTATCTACTGATTATTTTCTGGATAACTGACAAATTATTCCATTAAAAAAAAAATGAGTTCGGAAGTTAATGTTTTTTTCAGTATATTTGTTTTGTCTGACAAACTGTTTGCATAAGAATGTATGTTATTCAGCCTTAAAAAATAAGTAATCCAAACGATTTCAGATAGCCCTGAACCGTTAACCCAGTTGGCTTTGATTATTTCTACAGAGCCGATCCACATTTGATACTGTAGGATCAAACTGGTTTTCTAGGTATTATTACCACCTATTTTTCTAATAATTTATACGAAAAACTCTCCTTGTCCTATTTGCTTAGATGTGTCAGATGTTTAAACAGCATGAAGGCATTTGAGTTTTTGGATAATTGTGACTCTGTGGACAACATGTTGTTCCATCAAGAATATATTAGAGAAGTTGAGGTCCATCCATCCATCTTCTCCCGCTTATCCGTGGTCGTGTCGCGGGGGTAGCAGTTCCAGCAGAGCCCCAAACTTTCTTTTCCCTGGCGACATCAACCAGCTCTGACTGGGGGATCCCAAGGCGCTCCCAGGCCAGCGAACAGATATAATCCCTCCACCTGGTCCTAGGTCTACCCCTTGGTCTCTTCCCAGCTGGACGTGCCTGGAACACCTCCCTAGGGAGGCGCCCAGGTGGCATCCTAACTAGGTGCCCGAACCACCTCAACTGGCTTCTTTCGACGCGAAGGAGGAGCGGCTCAACTCCGAGTCCCTCCCTGATGACCGAACTTCTCACCTTATCTCTAAGGGAGACACCAGCCACCCTGCGGAGAAAACCCATCTCGGCCGCTTGTATCCGCGATCTCGTTCTTTCGGTCATGACCCATCCTTCATGACCATAGGTGAGGGTAGGAACGAAAATGGCCCGGAAGACAGAGAGCTTTGCCTTCTGGCTCAGCTCCCTTTTCGTCACAACGGTGCGGTAAAGTGACTGCAGTACCGTTCCCGCTGCTTCGATTCTCCGGCCCATCTCACGCTCCATTGTTCCCTCACTCGAGAACAAGACCCTGAGATACTTGAACTCCTTCACTTGGGGTAAGGACTCATTCCCTACTTGGAGTGGACAGTCCATCAGTTTCCTGCTGAGAACCATGGCCTCAGATTTGGAGGTGCTGATCCTCATCCCAGCCGCTTCACACTCGGTTGCGAACCGATCCAGTGAGTGCTGAAGGTCGCAGACCGATGAAGCCATTAGAACCACATCATCTGCAAAAAGCAGTGGTGCAATCCTTAGTCCACCGAACTGCAGACCCCCCCCCCCACGACTACGCCTCGAAATCCGATCCATGTATATTACAAACAGGATTGGTGACAAAGCGCAGCCCTGGCGGAGGCCAACCCTCACCGGAAATGGGTCCGACTTACTGCCGAGGACCCGGACACAGCTCTCGCTTTGGGAGTACAGAGATTGGATGGCCCTGAGTAGAGACCCCCTCACCCCATACTCCCGCAGCACCTTCCACAGTAACTCCCTGGGAACTCGGTCATATGCCTACAAAATACATGTAGACCGGATAAGCATACTCCCAGGCCCCCTCCAGGATCCTTGCGAGAGTAAAAAGCTGATCCTTCGTTCCACGACCAGGACGGAATCCGCATTGTTCCTCCTCAATCTGAGGTTCGACAATCGGCCTGACCCTCCTTTCGAGTACCTTGGAGTAAACTTTCCCGGGGAGGCTGAGTAGTGTGATGCCTCTGTAATTGGCACACACCCTCTGATCCCCCTTTTTGAAAAGGGGAACCACCACTCCGGTCTGCCACTCCTTCAGTACTGTTTCCTACTTCCACGCAACGTTGTTGAGACGTATCAACCATGACAGTCCCTCAACACCCAGAGCCTTCAGCATTTCCGGGCGGATCTCATCCACCCCCGGGGCTTTGCCACTGTGGAGTTGTTTGACGACCTCAGTGACCTCCCCCCGGGAGATTGGTGTTGATCCCCCGTCATACTCCAGCTCTGCCTCTAACATAGAGGGCGGAGTTGTCGGGTTCAGGAGTTCCTCAAAGTGTTCCTTCCAACGCCCTAACACTCCATCAGTTGAGTTCAACAACGTCCCATCCTTACTGTACACAGCTTGGATGGTCCCCTGCTTCCCCCTCCTGAGGTGTCGGACAGTTTTCCAGAACAACTTTGGTGCCGCCCGAAAGTCCTTTTCCATGTCTTCTCCGAACTTCTCCCACACCCGCTGCTTTGCCACGGCTGAGGCTGCTGGTACCTTGCAACTGCCTCGGGAGTCCCCCGGGATAACAAATCCCTGAAGGCCTCCTTCTTCAGTCGGACGGCTTCCCTGACCACCGGTGTCCACCAGGAGGTTCGAGGGTTACCGCCCCTTGAGGCACATAAGACCTTGAGACCACAGCTCCCCGCCGCGGCTTCGGCAATAGAGGCTTTGAACACCGACCACTCTGGTTCAATGTCCCCAACCTCCACAGGAATGCCCGAAAAACTCCGCCGGAGGTGTGAGTTGAAGGCCTCCTGAACTTGGACCTCCTCCAGACGTTCCCAGTTCACCCGAACTACACGTTTGGGCTTACCAGGTCTATCCAGAGGCTTCTCCCGACACTCGACCAGATGGTGATCAGTTGACAACTCCGCCCCTCTCTTTACCCGAGTGCCCAAAACATACGGCCTCAGGTCCGATGATACGATAACAAAATCAATCATGGACCTATTGCCTAGGGTGCTCTGATACCACGTACACTTATGAGCATCCTTATGTTCGAACATGGTGTTTGTTATGGCCAATCCATGACTAGCACAGAAGTCCAGTAACAAACCACCACTCCGGTTCAGATCAGGGGGGCCGTTCCTCCCAATCACGCCCCTCCAAGTGTCTCCATCATTGCCCACATGTGCTTTGAAGTCTCCCAGCAAGATTAAAGAGTCCCCTTCAGGAGCACCATACAGGACTCTTTCCAGGGTCTCCAAGAAGGCCGAATACTCTGAACTGCTGTTGGGTGCATAAGCACACACAACAGTCAGAGTTTTCCTCCCCATAACCCGCAGGCGTAGGGAGGCGACCCTTTCGTCCACTGGGGTAAACTCCAACAACGAAGCACCCAACCGGGGACTTGTGAGTATCCCCACACCCGCCCGGCGCCTCACACCTTGAGCAACTCCGGAGAAGAATAGAGTCCAACCCCTATCCAGAAGTAAGGTTCCAGAGCCGACGCTGTGCGTAGAGGTGAGCCCAACCAGATCCAACTGGTAACGCTCCACCTCCCGCACAAGCTCCGGCTCCTTCCCCCCCAGAGAGGTGACGTTCCACGTCCCCAAAGCCAGCTTCTGTCGCCCGGGTCTGGTCCGTCGAGACCCTCCGCTTTCACTGCCACCCTTCTGGCAGCGCACCCGACCCCATCGCTGTTTCCCGTAGGTGGTGGGCCCGCGGGACGGAGAAGCGGAGGTGTTGCCCACGTTGCCTTTTCGGGCTGTGCCCGGCCGGGCTCCGTGGCAAGCCCGGCCACCAGACTCTCGCCGACGAGTCCTCCTTCTGGGCCTGGCTCCAGAAGGGGACCCCGGGCTTCCTCCGGGCTGGGTATCCTCACTTCCTGGTTTTTCTTTCATGAGGTCTTTTGAACCAATCTTAGTCTGGCCCCTTGCCTGAGACCAATTTGCCATGGGAGACCCTACCAGGAACACAAGGTTCCAGACAACACAGCCCCCAGGTTCATCAGGGCACACAAACCTCTCTACCACGGTAAGGTGCTGGTTCTTCAGAGAGGAAGCTGAGGTATTTTCATTCTTCTGAATGCTGCCTTGAGTGTGGTGCGATATCTGATTGGGATAATAGAGTTTCTCATCACCAATTTGCTAACTGACATTAGTAGAGAAGATTACAGAGAAGAGAAGATTGTTAGTTTTTCTCTCAAAGTGTGTCATTAAACATCCTAATTAGATATTTAACTTGTTTGTTCTTTTGTGCTTTAGATAAAAAAAAAAAAATCCTGCAGATTAAAAAAAAAAATGCATGGTTTGTAACGGCCCTATGAAAATACATGTGTGTATTTGTCACCTCCAGAAAACATTGCTACACAATATCTTCACATACACAATAGTCATTTGCTGCTATGTTGATGCTCTGAATTTGGAAATTAGCATCTTTAATACAGTAGTCTATTGTTAAAATAAGGTTTAATTGGCGATTGTGTCTTAATTAAAGAAATATTTATTTGCACTTGACACCTTAGCTTTGGAACAATTTACCTTAGGCATGTTTCTGTACAAAAACGGAAAATAAAAATTGCTTTTTGAGAGTCTATGGCTTATTCTGTGTGGTCTAATCAACTTTGAGCCTACATGGATAATACATTATGGGAGTATTGTGACTTTCAATGTATTATGACCCCTGGTCACTTGCAAAGACTTCGTGTTTTAGCATATCATAAATTATTGGTTAAATTCTGTTCAGGTTTAACCAGTCCAATGAAAGCAAATGTACCAAAGATAAATGGATAACATCTATTTAAAACCAAAATATAGCTACTTTGACAATCTTCTTTAGAAATGTTGCTTCCTGCGATCAGAATGCTTTTAACTCTACTGTGCCGTAAGCTTTGTCTGCAGTTCACTGACACTGCACTAACTGTGTTCTTTAGTGGAGCTTAAAGCTGGAGTAGTGGATTCAAGAACAGTATGTACTTGGATGTAGTAAGTGAATTAGAAATTGAATTTGTTAATGCAGATTCTTTACATTCTCTTGGATCTTAGTCAAGACAAAGGAAACGTTAATGCTCAGACACGGTTATGTGGGGAAATGCTAAATATATATCCATAACACCCTGAGAGTTTATGTATTCATACATAAAACAAGAAGTGACACAGTGCATGGAATTGATTTTATTTTCATCTGTAGCGTTCATGTGGCCTACAGCTGACATCCCTGCTTGTCCTGTAAGGTGAAGAATGAACATCAGAACCCTGTGGCCATGACAATAAAATCTAATTGAAGGGAAATCCTAAGTAAATTGCCCTGAAATCTCGCCAAAAACCTATATAATTACAAATGTGTTGCAATATGTGAAGTAGTTCCTTAACAACACTGCTGAGCTCCAGTACTCTCAATAACTGTTCTGCAGCAGCAGCATAGGAGCGTCGAAAGGAAGTGATTGATTAGCTGTGAAGCTCTGGTCCTATTTTCGAGAATCGCTCCTGGCTGCAGGGGAACATCAGCACAGGCAACTCCCAGTAACTGATGGACCTTCATGCTCTGTCATTACAGGTTTCCCAGTAATTGCGCTTGTAAATCCTGAGCCAGTGATTCTTTTAAACTGGCGAAGTTTAACTAACGGCACTCTTCAAAAGAAAGGATAAAGCATCAATGGTGCTATGAAGGAGTAGGACATGTAACACATGGCTTCCAGAAGGAAAGTCCAGCTGCTCTCTCGTTTGTGTGCAACAAGAACTGGTTGTGAGCAGAACAAATCTCTGAATCTCCTCTTATGCTTCATTATATGTTCAAACTAATTAGTCATTTGGTGTACCTTGCCAAGAGCGACTTAAATTAAAAACAAATGACATCATCGTTAGTAATCTGCTGTTGTAACAAATGTTAAGATTTGGTTATTGCAACATTTTCAAACTTAATTTTTTTTTAAATGCAGATGTCTGTACACTTTACAGGTTAAAATATTAACATTAAATTACACTTTTAACCAGCCAATGTTGTGTTCATAAATTGCAAATATAGGATAATTTAAGGGTTAAACCTCAGAGGGAACTGCATAGAACAAGGATCAGTTGTATGGCTTGTTTCTTTCCTTTTGCAAGAAAAACGTCTATGATCATTAGAAAAATACCTTATTCAAATGGCCACAGAGGTGCAAACATTTGGATAATGTATTTTGTTCTGCTTTAATATCCTGTTTCAAGGGAGCTTAGGGCAGAAACAGCTGTGACGTATTTTAAAGCACTCGTGAACAAAAGAAAAAACTGTCAGCTCTGGAAACGTTTATTCCGTATTTCCAGATGACTGAAAAGATGCAATAAACGTTCTCTCTGCACATACCAGGATCTGATTGCCTGTTGACAGATAATGACTTGAAAAGGTTTTAGTCGTGTCCAACATTGTTTGGCTGACAGACTTCAAACTGTTCACACGTAAGCTGAGCTCTCCTTTGTTTTTCAGCTGTACAGGAAATCAAGCTTTAGGATGGTTGTTTATCATGTATGTTTGCAGTGTGAATATTTTGTAAGAGGCGAAGAAAAGGCAATTGCTTTGGCCAAGTGACTCCAGATGGGAGCCATGACACCATGTCTGAGAGGAGAAGCTTCAAGTTTGTGTTTTGGCCTGTAAATATCAAGTGACTCTAATTAGACATTATGTTTAAGGAAGGAAGTTTTAAAACTGAAACAATGTCAACAGAAGGGTAAGTAATGATCATCGACCAAGCCCTCAAACGTTTTAGAACCACAGACCCATTTACTGTAGGCTGATGTTTATTTTTACACCAGCATAGCCTCCAGCACGTAATCAATACGTATACTCTGTGACACCATTGTCTAGCTCTTGGTCAAACTTCGATGGATTACCGCCAACAGGCTTCTTTCCCATTTAAATAATAACAATCGGTGTATTGTTCAGCTCTGTGTTGCATGGACTCATCCATTATACTAAACATGTTGCTCAGGCTCTTCTTCTCTCTGCAGCAACTTATGTTTGATGTTGGCTCCTGTTTACTGAGGCATTTGGACAGCAACCAGAACATCTAAACTAAAGTATTGACTGTCAATGAGCAGTTATACTTTATTCCCTGATCTGGAAGCTCTTAACACTGAAGTTGTTAAGGATATACCACTCAGATTTTAACTGCTTGTCAAGGTGTTCGAGGCTTCTAACTATAAGCTTCACTCTCTAACCCGCAAGTCCAAAATAAACGTGTCAAACATAAAGTGGGGTTCCGACAGTCCGACATAGTTGAGGGAAATACTGTTTTAGTCAGCTGGAGGTTGCCTTCGTCACTCAATTTCGTAACTCTCTGAATGTGACAATCTGACAGACAAGCTCACTTTCTGCAGCAGCCAGCCAAGTGCGTGTTGGAAAAGAAAGTTGGCACGGCTCCAAACTGATTTTTTTTTTCTTCTCCGAATTCCTCACATTATTACTTGTTCCTATGTGCTGGTAGTGATTGAGTCATGTGCTCAGCCAAGAGGCGAATGAAGTAAGACTGAAATAAGTATCGAATTCCAAACAAAAGGTCCAGCCTTAGACTGTGACCTAATTTAAGACCCTGGTGGCCTGGAGGAAGAAGCTACAGTTCGGTCGATTCCGGTTTAGCCAGTCCACTTTGGTGTCTGATCGTCTCAGTTTAATTTAATGTAAATTGTCTGAACCGGCGGAAGGTGATATGCCACGTTATAGTGAGATCCTTGCAGATTCTGGTGTAAATATAATTTTCTTTTTGAGTAGAGCACTGCCTATTGTGTATCCAACCCCCTTTGTAGGGCCGTTCAGTCATGTTTGGTGCTGTTTCTGTACCAGGCAGTTGTTCTCCCTGTCAGTCTTGTATTTATTCAAGCGTCTGAGGTAAAGCAGTCTTGTCCTTGCTTTCAACCGAATCACTATCAGCGCTCAGGTCTCTCCAAAGAGGATCCGTTGATATTAACAGTGACGCACTTCCTTCAATGCTTCTTTCCTAAGTCTACTCTCAGCTCCTTAGTCTTGCTGACATTTAGAAATAGATTGTTATACTGACACCAGCAGTTCAGGCTTTTAGGAAATAGCCTCTACTTTGGCACAGGATGAGTAACAGTTATTGGAAAATACATGAACAACGATCTGTATCAGCTAACCTCCACTATATAACATTTATATTCTTATGAATTCTTACCTTGAACAACATCTGGATTCTCGCATAATCATGCAATAATAAGATCCCTCGAAAATCCATCTTGTCTGGGTCTAAGTAATGCTTTTGGTTCTGACCGAGCAGCGTCCAGTGAGGAGCTGAGGATGGGTTTATGCAGCAAAGAATGTCTGATGCTGCTGCAGACTTAAAGGTCCCATGTCATGCTTTTCCGGTTATTACCTGTCCCCTTGTGTGTTATGTAGCTTTTTATGTAAACGGTCTGCAGAGTCACAAACCCTCAAAGTACACCCTGTAGCGAGTACAACTCTAACACAGAAAAGACCTGTCTATGCTGCCCCAGAACGCCTCGTTGGAGATTTTTCTTTTTCAATTGTTTTCTTCCGGGTCTAAGTGACGTAACAACGACCAATCCGTGGAGCTCCTCACACACCAGGATCCCTTGGCGTCACTATCAAACGCAGTGGGGGGACCTTTAGCATCGATTTTCAACGATGGTAATAGACGAGTTGGGATCGCGGAGAAACACTCACTCAGCCTTATCTTTTCTCAGGCTGTGAGTGTGTGGCAAACTGTGTGGCGAACAGCCTGGCTGTGAGTGTGTGTGTGTGTGTGTGTGTGTGTGCTCAGGCTGAGTTCCGCAATGTCCGCTGTCTCACAGACCCCGCGCAGCAACCAGGAAACAACACCAGTATTCCAGCTCACACTGTTCGCTCCTCGAGCCTCAAAGGGCAGAGTAGCGAGCCTCGCAACGTCCCACCAACGCGGCACCCAGACCCCACGCAGCATTCTCATCTGTTTGTCCTTACTGGTGTCATTTTCTGGTTGCTATCAAACGCCATTGTAACACATAATCACTGATGTTCCGCTGTAACGGTGATGGACTCATCATATCAGAGTGGGCGAGCTGACCAATCAGAGCACAGTGGTCTCACGGGGGGGGGGGCTCCAACAAGCCGTTTAGGACAGAGTGAATACACATACTATACAGAGATGCTGTATGAGAAACCAATGTGATTTTGGAAAATTGCACAATGTAAATCTATTCTAGTAGACCTCAACAATGGAATTATGATCAATAGAAATGGCCATGACATGGGACCTTTAAGCCGTCATAGAAAGATGTTTCATCTAATCACCTGCCAAGTCATTTTTCATATATGCCTGCCCTTTTTCTAAACCGTTGTCAATGACAGCTTCTCAGATGGCTCTGTGTAAGAAACCATCTGGCTCGTCAGGTTATATGAATGCTAATAGGGAGACTTAAAGTGTTGCTTATAAACTGAACAATGTTTTTTTGTAAATCTGTTCAAATGTAAATCCTCGTGCTGTTGTGTGGGCGGAATATAATAAAGCACTTAAAATCACAGAGTATAAGCATTTATCAAATTGTAAATTGCTGTTAATTATCAAACATTGACTTAATTCAAAACCACAAGCTCATTTTAACTGTTATTCTTAAAACCTATGAAACAAAGCTGAAAAAGAGCATAATGCTATTGAAAAAGACGACTAATGGCCTTATAACAGTCTGTTTTATAGTCTGCATTGGATCTCTTTGGGAGGACTAATATAAAGCAGCTATCATCTTTTCCTCACTGCTCCACTTCCGCCCACCAACCAGCACCACCTTTGCTGTCCCCGACTTGTCAGACACTGGTTCTCTGGCGAGTTGTGACGAACTGTCATGTGCGTGACTAAACCGGCTCAACAGTGTGCTGTGGGTTGGAGAAATCACTCATCCATTACAGCCCCTCAGTGTCTATGAAAACAGCTTCAGGCAGGGAGGTTTGGACCAAGAGATGGAGAGAGACTGTTTTCTCTACAGTGGGGAGCATGGTTCATGCCTCTCCCTAACCCCTTGCAAACAGCATGCCAGCGCAAGTCTCAAACAGCACCTTCTCTATCCACTTGTAAATTCACCAGCTCGGAAGCACAGGAAGGGAATGTAAATTAGGTGTGACTAACAGCAAGATGGGAATCCAGGCAGTTTTCCCCCCACCCTGGATACCGAGGGTTTTGTACACATCCACTTTCCTGCAGTGCTCCAGGCGGTCGGCTTGGTTTCACATACAGAATGACTTGGAGGTGTACTAAGCTGAGGCTTGATAAGGAAAAGAAGATAGAAGGGCAGTGCTGAGCTGGAGTCAGAATGAAACCTTTTTAAAAAACCTATTAGATTCATCATGAACTGGGAGCCCTTTCACGTCATCTTAAAAACCATTGGACCAGTCATGCCTTCTGATATAAGGGAGATACATCTGCCATGTGATTTATCCGAAGCATTGTAGCTGTATTGACCAACACTAGCTTTGTAGACATCGGTACAATAAAATATTTTATATGTTGAAAGATAAGGCTGCAGATTCAAACAAATCCCATGAAAAGACTAGAATGAACGATAAATGTATCCTATTAACAGCAAGTACAGCCTGTGTATCCAAAGGCTTATGCAGACTAGGCCATAAAGCTCCATTGTTGAACCAAACTATTACAAAAATAGTGCCTCAAATTGTATACCTAACAATAAACTTTCCCACGGCACCTTGTGCACATAACACCCACCACTGCACCAATGTATTTTGATCCTCAGCAGAAAATAGCACCAATAGCATGCATAGCAAATCTACTAAACACAGTGGTAACAAGCACATTATTGGTTGGATTGCTATGAAATTAAGTATACTGTAGACATTGGTTCATTACTTTGGTGATTTTCTCATTTTGCAAGACAAGACAAGGCAAGACAAGTAAACTATTGTACATTTTAACAACAAGGCGATTGCTTTGCAAAAAACTTTAAAAGCTCTGAGACAAAGTGCAGGTTTAATTGTTTTCTTATCCTTTAAAATAGCTCGACATCCACTAAAAGGATTGGCACAAAATCTATTACAGACATGAATCCTTTTTTGGTGTATCCGACTGACATTTCCTCTAGCACCTGAACAACTAAAGACATCCCATCAGCTGCTGCTGTCCTTTATGGATTATCAATTGTTAGCATGCTAACAAGCTAAATGTAGATGCGAGCCTGGTAAACATTCAACCTTAACATCAGAATCTTAGCATTTTCATTGTAAGCCTGTCTGTTTGCAAATCACCATACAACCTCTTGGAGAGGCTTGCATTGCCCTGGACTTATAGAGCTTTGTTTTAAAGTGAACCTCTACACTGTGGACCATTTTAATAAATGTGTTTATGAATAATTGGGCTTGGGGCCGAGTATCATGGAGAGTGTATGGAAGTTGGAAAGTGTACACGGAAAAAATGAAATGTTGACTTTAATTAAATGTATTAGGTCAACAGATTTCACATAAATGTATTAGGTTAGTGGAAAGCAATAATATTAAGTTCAAAGTTTAAATATTAGGTTCCACTTAATACTATTGCTTTCAACTAACCTTATCAAATTATGTGGAACCTGTTGACATAATGCATTTAATTAAAGTCAACGTTTCAGTTTTTTCAGTGTAGATAGACTATTTTGATTAATTTGTGAGATTTATTGGCAAGAATTTGAGTAACACCGGCTTTATCTATTAATCCAGACCACCGACATCAGTGTGTGACCTGAATATTCACCAGTTCATATGAGCTTTTCTATAAACCACAGCTTTGTAAAATGTGCTGGTGCAATATATGCCTTCCCATCTGTTCTTTGACACCTTGTTTGAATTCCACCCATTAAATCCTGCCATTTAGTTTCAGATTGTTAAAGCCTATTCACTCTCAACTTCGTTTTACTCTCCAGGCAGTATACTTGTAATAGACTCTGACTTGGTTATTGTGGGAGCCCAGTGGGAATCAATGTAACAGATACTGTTGAAGGTGTTACATTCGATCATAGAGCGGGTGGTGCTCCACTTTTAACTTTCCCCCTTTCTGTATCATCATCTGTCGGCATGCAGTCATTTACTCATGTCGAAAGTGTGTCATCAAAACATGTGGTTAAAGTGTATATGCGAGCTCTTCTGGGTTTATTATCCAGGTGCATTGGGAGTGCTATGTAATAAAAGATACAAAGTTCAGCCTTTTTATTCTTCAGTGCGTAGGCAGTTACTCTCCCTGAAAGAGAAACAGCCACCAGCCAATTATTCTCATGATTATTACTGCAAGGAAGCGGACGGGCCTGCATGTTATTGATGTCAGCCAGGATGTCAATGGACCTCTATTTCAGTCTAATAAATGCTCTTTGCTCTACTGCCCCTGGCTTTTCAAGGGATTGTGAGAGTGCGCTTTCCATCAGCGATGAGCTGTTTTCTCCATTTATGTGTAACGGGAATAGTATGCATGCAGTCATATTTGTGAATATGTGAGAAGGCTATCCAAGTGAAGTTCAAGTATAAGCGTCTGTGTTGCTCAGCGTGTGTTCAGGAGTGTGTTTTACGGTCTTGATGATGGAGCGCCAGCCTCTGCAGACAACCTGTGCTTATTTTATGGCCTCCTCCCCAGCTGCAGCATGTGGGCAATAAACCTTTCTCTAGCAATCTCCAAACAGTGCAGCAATCAATGGGAAATTATCTCAGCCAATCGATGGGTCAGCCTTTCTATTTCTCCCTCTCTCTACCTCTCCTATCTGTATCCCCTTCTCCCACCACCCCCTCCCTCTCCTCATCCCTTCTGTCTCATTTTTGCTGTCTCCCTGTTTTTTCCACCCACTCCTCCTTTTACTTGTGTTCCCTCCAGCTCTCTTCGCTCTACTCTGAAATGCGACAGCTCAGCAGCTCCAGAGCCATTAGCAAAAGTCGCCTTCAACCAAGGAATATGTAACATTGCTGGGTTGACTTTCTTGGCAAATATAATGAGTCTGACTTGTTCATACAACCAGAAAATACCCTCTCTGACAGAAGTGACAACAAGCCCCACTTACTCTCTGTTGTTGTTGTCGTCCTTGGTCGATCGTGGCCAACTTCTTAAAATCTTGTTATTTCACCATTCTTCATGCAAGGATTTATTTTTAATAAGTTAAAAAAATTGCCTAAAGAACATTCAGTAGCGCACAACAGGAGAGCATCTGTGTAGGAGGCATTCCCACTTATTGGAAATACTGTGTTTGGTTTCATTGAGGGGTTGTGGCTATGTACAGAATGCAGGGGGCACACCATGTAGTTTGTTATTCCAAGGTCACGAAGCTGCGAAGCCAAGTCTTTTGCAGTTCCTTGAGTTTGTCTTACTATTTTGGACCTTTTAACAACTACAACATCTAGTTGTCTCTCCAGTTTGACATTTTTGTTGGCATTTATGTTTAAATCTTCTTCCCGATCTTCTGGTTATAGGCCACTCACTTGGGATGAATCTCCCAGACGATGAGCCACTTTATTCATACATGAGCTCAATCAGACATCATACAGGCTTGGACACATCCCTCCCAATATTCAGATACGCTCAAAATGTCAGTGTGTGTTTTACAGCTTGTTACCTAGCTCCTAGGTGGCCCGAAGAATAATGAATGGGTGATACCATAGTTGTACCACAGGATATGTATGCAACTAAAAATGTTGGTAAATCTGCACATGGAGCTAACCGTGCAGTACGTCTGCTTAAAGCTTTTTTCCGGACTGCTTGTTTTGACCTATCTCTTATAAGTTTGTTTTCATATTTGCTCATACACATTCGGAAAAACATACAAGAAAAACTACAAGCGCCAATTTTCTGTATAATAACTGACGCACTCTCCCGCCCAACACAAACAATGAATCAAGAATGAAGCATTTCTGTCATGGTGGATTTATTTAAAACTATCTTGGATAACCATTTGGCAGCTTTCAGCCAAATTCCAGAGGTGTTCACGCCTCAGCAGCACTTGCTCCTGGCGTAGCACACTGACAGGCATTCAGACAGGCTTGGAAATGGTGAGCAAACAGCACTTCTCCTAAACACCTTGTTTATGCTGCTACTACCCACAGTCAGCCATAAACGTAACAACATGAAAATAAAGGACAAGTGACAACCACTACCCCTGCCTTTTGTTTCACCCCAGGCCCTCCAAGCCACTGTCATGGTTTACCAAGCAGGAGGCACTCTTATTATTTGCCTTGCCGTTAAAGACAGGCAATGGTTATTAAAACCAACTTAGGTTGTTCTGCAAAGAGAATCAGTGGAAACAGAGGAATTTGATGTATTAAAGGCTAAAGGTGTCAGATAAAGTCTGTTAGGGGGTCAGCTCCGGTCAGTATCTGCAGGGTGTTTGTTTTCACACCATGGCTACAAGCATTTATATAAATAGCAACTTGATCAAATCCCTCTTTAAGATTCCCAGCTGTTATCATCTTTGTCAGCATTCTCGTCTGTGCTTCACATTGAATCCATGAGCAATACATTATAACCGTGGATATTCTCACAACAATGGAGGCTTCTGTTTTACAGCCTGTAAATGACAGTCAGTCGGCTAATCAGCAAGTTCCTGCAGGACAGGTGCTGACAACAGGCTGAGCTGCAAAATCCAAACAAAGTGATTAATGAAAGAATCCTTGACTGTTACATTCTTGGCAAACCAAAAAACATGCACAGACATTTACATTCCCTGGATACATCAGTGGAGCACACTGAGAAACGATTTGATTGTTACTACTGAAAGGGCTTTTTATATGCTGCTTTTCTTTGGTTTGTCTTTTTGCTCGAGTTCTGGCTGTTTTTGCAGATCATTTTGATAAAGGTGTCCCGCAAGGATCAATAATAGGCCCTCTAGTATTTTTTGCATAATGAATAATAATGATTTTCAAACTGAATAATGCATTATCCGTTTAATGCCGACCATACCATCTTGTAGATTTGAACAATACCAGACAAGGTTTATTCTTGTGAGGCTTGTTTATGATTTTCACAAGTGCACATAGTTTTGATGTTCCTACTCCAATCCATACTCTATGACTAGATACATTACATAATTATAGGAACTTGGTTAGATTACAAAACCCACAAAAACTCAGATTGAAAACATCGTCCAAAATTTCTATCTAAATTTAATTTAAACAATGTGTTATATTTTTAAACAAAAACATAACACAATACAGTTAACTATAAAGAGATGCCATTTACCACAGTTGCATTCAATTGATTAATCAAGACATCTATCACACACACACAACACTGTCACATATGAGATGGTCATCACAGACTGTGTTTTTATTTGAACAGCTGTGCTATCAAAAATAGGTACGGACAATAGCTTCCCTCAGTGACTTCAAAGTTCTTACTTTGAAATTCTGCATATTGATATTTTTAAATATAGAATATGTGACTGTTTAAATAGTTAATTCTGTTTATAAAATGTATTTTTGTTGTTTGTAGAAGACTTAAAAACCTTCTTTGTAGCTGAGTATTCTCTTTTTCCTCACTAACAGTATATATTACAATACATCTACAGTATATAAATGAATAAAGGCACCTTATTTCACTGCTAACAAAAGTTATGTTCTAATTGCTTTTAGAAGTGGAGTAAAAGGTCAGATATGCCTTTTACTACCTCATCACCCTCTCTCTCCTCTGTCTATCCGAGGCCGCCTCTAATCAGCTGGCCTTGAGCTCTCAGAAAGGTCACTGTCCCTTTGATGGGGTTTTGATTCATCCTTTCCTCTTTCTCCCCTCCCACCCTTCCCTTTCACCCCCTTCCCCCCCCCTCCCACCCTTCCCTTTTACCCCCTTTCCCTCACAGGGAAGCTGGAGAGCCAGTACCACCAGGGTGCCAAAAAGGGGCTGGTCCCATCGGCCGCAGACTGACGTCAGAGGAGAGGCAGAGGAGGAAAAACAGTCTGATCTCACGAGAACGTGGCATAGATGTTTTCCAAGAATGGCTCCATTCCCCACTAGGTTGTCCTGACATTTATCAGAGTTATCAATGCTGACATATTATTGTTATCAGCTCTACACCTGTTGTTAATCAGTGGCATTTGACATTTACATAAGGTATATTGCTTAAACGTATGCAGAACATAGACATGTAATAATTGGGAAACATTTCTACAATCTTCTTTATCTCTGTTTCATTTTCTGCAGAAATAAAATAGAAAAATCCTTTGGTTTCATTTGGTGCTTCTCTTATTCCAATTAAAATATTGTTTGCCAAAAAACAGCTTAGATGGCATGTTTTATGAAAATGTTCTGCCAACATCTACTGGTATCTCTAGGCTCAAATGACAAACTAGATTTTTCTTTATTTTGTTGTAAATCGTTCATCATGAGACATTTATTTTTAGTCAAGAACCAAAAAAGCACAAGAGAAATGCCGTCCCTGTCTCTCCTCATCAGGGACAGGCCTGTCGTTACCCTTCTCACACCTCAGTCCACATTTAGACCAACAATAGAGTGGTGTTAAACAACACAGCCTCCTCATTCATTTCAATGGGAACATTTTATTGGCACTGCAGGGGGGCATGATGCAGACAAATCCTGCTAAAACAATGTAGGGTCGTCAAGCAAAAGTGTTCTTACTGGTTCATCATCGGAATCCAACATCACGCAGCAACACATTGTTAAGACCAATAAAATACATGCATATGCACTTTCAATATATTTTAGTGTGTAAATGTTAGTATTGTGCTCATTACATTAATAACATTGCAAGCATTGAGCAGGAGGACAAAATAGTTGTTGCGATTATACATTTTCTGTTGTAAAATCCTGCCTTAAGGGAATTAGCAATCTTAGATTTGTTGACATATTATTCAAACTGGACTTCATGAATAGCATGTATCTACTTGTAGCGTCATGCTGAGGGAAATATGTGGGTTCTTTGGAACCAGATAAAATGAAACCATTAGAAGTATCAAAATGTGTGTTAACTACGTTGAAAATCTCAAAAGACTAACTTTTAATGGATTTTAAAAATGAATCCTCACTTCACCACTTTAAATGGATTAAAAAAACGTCACTTTAAAAGTTAAAATGAATTTTGATAAATGAACCTTACGTGTCACTATGTTTTGGGCGATACAAGTTTTAATATCTCCATAGATATTAATAGTGGCAATTTAAGACCCCCTCAGCCATTACTCCCACTCTTGTTCGTCACAAAGATGCTTCACATGATTGTACATCACAAGTGTTGTATTAAGTTAAGTTACAGTATTAAGATAAGAAATCCTTGAGGATTACCTCAGATTTTCCGCACTGTTGACTCTTATTGTAAAAGCGTTCTCCCACTCTCTGTTGAGACCAACAGAATGAGGCTTTTACAGAATTAAATTGGATGAACTATTAACATAACAACATAAAAATTGTTTGGTATGACTCATTCGGCATTGGCTTTTTTAAACTGTCATAGGATTCATGGTGGACTAGTTAATCATGCTAGCAAAGATGCCAAGTTTTTAGTAAACCCCATTCTCTTCTTGAATATGCACCAACTACAAGCTCTGAAACAATTAATTTAGATTTCTTAAAGCTCTTGTATGCTTCATTTTCAAGTAAACACAGATTTCTGACACCTTTATCATGAATGATGTCCCTCTGGTTCGAGTGCTGTTGTGACAGGCTCGGATTGATAGTCTTCTAGTGTAATGTATTTCTGTATCTCGACATGTTACCTGTCCATGCATTGCTGCGTGTTTATTTCCTTTGAAATGCGTTGAGGGGCTCCTTTGACTAAGCTGTTTCTAGCCTGAAGGCGTATTTCACTGTGGTTTGAAAAGCATAGCATGAATCACCAGCACACACCCATCCCAAGTTGTTATGTTTTTCCTGTGCCTGGCATTGTAATTTGCCCTTGATTAGATTTACTCTTGTTTGAGTTGCAGATTAGCTACAACTCTGTGCTCCACTCCATTCAGCATGAGAACGCATAATTGCACCATCCCTCCCAGAATCTCCTTGAGTATGTAAGAGGTCTCTTTTGTACGTTTCTCCATAGAAGGTGGGATCTTCTTAAGAATTTACTAAATTCATCCCCCAGTGATTCAGTGATGACAGCTCCTGGCCCTGTGGGTGGCCTCTCTTCTGTCTCCCTGATCAGGGGCACTTCCCGTGGACGAGAACAGACATCCCAAGTTCACATAAACAAGGGCTCTGTGCTGTCATGCTGAACAATTAGGCACATGCAGTTTGTACTAAGCCTCTTTAGATAAACCATAAGATCATGTGCTGTTGGTTTTTCATGTGTTGTACTTGTGTGGGAGAAATGTTGTAGGTGACCTATTTAAAAGTGAAAAAAAGCCATGTTGTCTGAGCTTCAGGGAGTTGCAGCTTAGCATAGAACTGGAAATGTGTAAACAGAGAAAGCATGTTAATTTGATGCTGGTAGCAGGATTTTGTTACCTTTGAATAGAGCCGGGCTGGAATTGTACCCGTTTTGTTTTTCTATTTTTTTTTGTCATTATGCTAAGATAAGATAGCCGTCCGCTGGCTATAGCTTGATTGTCAATGGACATGTAATTGGTGTCAATCTTCCCCTTTAACTTTCCACCATAACGTGAATAGGAGAGTTTTCCAAAGTATGTAACGTTTGCTTTAAATCCAACCATCTATCAGTGGTGTTTCTATGTTGGGTGTGCCTGAGGCTTTTTCTGCTGCTTCACTAACCATCCAGCCTGCTGTTAATGATGCTGGTGGAGAGACAAATCAGAACGGATGAAGGAATGTAGGCCTAAAAAGCAGGGCGTCATCTAATATTGAGAACCAGTAAGAGCTCCAGCTGAAATCTCTGTCTCTATCCAACATTTTCATCCAGTTAGCCAAGGTTTTAAAATTAAATTAGACATAAAAAAGGTAACCTTGTTCATCATCTGGGCAGAAAAAGATACCCAGCTGAATCTCCTGATTGAAATTAATTGCAATTGACTCCAGTCCAGCAGTGTGCCCTCCTCACCATCAAGCCAAGTTTCCAGTTGTAGAAGCAGCAGGACCTTTGTGTGCTTGCTGAGAGGCTGATTGGACTGGGGGCGCAGGTCCCATCCCCCCCTCCCCACAAGCCTGGAAGAGGAATTAGGCTTGAAGGCACTTTAGAAGAGGTGGCGGCAGGCTGGGGAACAATACAACCTGGGAACAGCTTGGGGCTCATCCATCTCATAATGTGTCAGTGAGCCTGTCGAGCTGGGTGATGTACAAAGGGAATATTCAGAAAAAGGATATATTGGCTGATTGAAGACAATTTGACAGCAGAAGACGATGCATTGAAATCATCATAATAGTCACTCATCGCCTTAACAGCATCTCAGGACTTTACACAAACAGTTTATAACTGTTTTTTACCAAGCCAACAGAAACTATTGTGGCTGCCTTCAAGTGAAACTTGTGGTTACAACATGTGTAGTTGTTTATAGGATGTGATTTAGTTGTGAGAACAACACTGCTAAACATTGGCAATATTAATGTTAATGTTGTTGTAAAGAAACCAACAAAGGTAACAATTTAGCAATGTAGCCAGTGGTTATCGTAATGCAGGAAAGCAAAATGACAGAGAAGAAATATAATTCTGTTGGAAATATAGACACATTTTCCTCTGTCTTATTATAATATGTCAAAGAAAAACTCTTTGACAGAAAATGTTCTATGGCCTACCTCTTTCTTTCTTTTTTAGCAAAACATTAGCAAACGCATCACAACTCTTGAACTTGGGGCTCTTACATCAAGAGGGGGGCATACATTTTCATTTGAAGGCAACATAAAGTCAGAGCTTTGAGGAACTGTAATAATCTGTAATGTATCTAAGTTAATTTCATAGCTGGAGCCCACAGCCTGTTAGCTTAGCACAACGATTGGAAACAGGTAAAAGTTAGCATGGCTTTGCCGTCTTTGGTTTTTGTACCGATTTGGTGGTAGGTCGATTATTTTTGCATTTGGTTGAGCCAGGCTAGCTGATTCCAGCTATCCAAAGCTTTATATTTAGCAGCCAAACTTGAGTCATATAAATCTTCTCGTAGATTTATTGGCAAGTGAGAACCACCAGTTGGTACACAGCCTGTGTGAATCATATGATTTCCTGATCGGATACCTTTATCTAGGAACTATGTTTTATAGAGTAGCTAGATAGAGCAGAATGCCTTTATGCCGTCTCCAGAGTGTCATGGCTCGTCGGCTTTGGTTAGTCCAGAGGAACGATGGGGGCCCCATCTGAGGAGGGGAAGCACATGAACCTTTGAAAGCTTTCATCCCTCAAGACAAGTGAGTGAAATACAGAGAGAGATCTAAGAAGTGAGTGTCTGTATGTGTTCTCTCTACCAAGAGCTATGACCTGTTTGCCCTTGAAGGGGTTGGAAACAGTCACTGTTAAAGTCTATCCCATAAATTACCTTTTACACAAATGACTGTGATCAAATGTCTTTAAAGTGACTGAGTCCAGACTGACATTTTAAAAGGCTTCTGGCTTGACAAGAAAATGACTGTTAGTCCTCAAAGGAAGAGCAGATGCATAAATCCCATTTAAAAATGGATTTCCCATAACAAATGGCTTTCACTCACTGCCATTTCTAAAGATCCACTGATAAGTGATCAATTTAGTCCGGGGCCTTTTGACCTTGCTGGATGAAATGGTACCTATAACAACACAACATAAGAAAGTACCATATACAGCATCTCAAAACTCAAGACACTCCTGTGTATATTGGAGTATAATGCCTGCCCACAGGAAAGCTCCCCAGCAGGACATCTCCACAGCTTCTCAGAGCTGCTTAACACATGGTGCCACACAGAAGACAGTTCACATGATATTCAGTCTTCAGCCTTTCCTCTCACAAGGGCTAAATCTCTGAGTATAGTGATTTGTTAAGCATTAATCTCTTGAATATGTAAAATAGTCCCTTCCAGGCTTCTGTTTTCTTAGGAGCAGGCACTGTAACAGATACATAACATGATTACTCTGGATTAACTATTAGCATATTCCTATATGAAAGACAATAAATACAGTCCTGGTTTTACCACAGGCTTACAAAATGCGTTCTTATTTTTGTAGTGATATGACAGATAAAGATATATTTGACAACATTTAAATTTGGAGAGACAACAAAACAACTTGGTCAGACAAAAAAACGTAACGGAATCCTTTTAACAGTAAATATTTATTTCTAGATCAGTTACATTAAAACGTGCAAGTGTTCATGGCTCTGCTAGACATATGTTTTCTGTTTGAATAATTGGGTAAAATCATCAGTTTGTCCCAATTAAGGAGTAGTAAAACAAATGTAATTACTGATATTCTTGATCCCATTTTTGGACAACGGAAAGATGATCATGTTTGAAAAACGACATAATACATTTTAATGTCATGGGGTATTCAAGAGTTAAATATTTTTTGCACAAAATTAGTCTGGGAACAAGATATGTCTTACGATTTTTAATCAAAATTAATCTCCTCAGCAAAATGTATCCTGTATTACTTGATTGTAGTTCATTGTTTATTAATTCTTGGCTAATCTCATGTTTACAAAAAATGTTGTGATGCTAAGCTCAATGCATGTTGTTGTCTACATTACTCCCATCCATTAAGCAGTAGACAACCTTCACTGGTATTTGCGTGGCCATAACAACAAAATCAAACCACAGGGGAAACAAACAAACATGTGACTTCTCTCCATCACCTTTTAAAATATCCTAGACTATGGCTGTGTATTTTCTTATTTAGGACACTGAGAATTTTGACATTTATAGATATTCCGTTCAAAGCCTAAAAAGATCATTCTTGTGGTGGCACTTTAGGAGAAATCACGGGATCAACAAGCTCATTAAACTTGATCCTTTGGGGAACAAGAATGTCTGCTCCAAATTTCAGGGCAACATATTGTCATGCCGATGTAATGCAGAAGAAAAAACATAGTCCTTCTGCCATGTCAATGTGCAGAATGGAAATTAATTGGGTCATGGTGAAAGCTATCATTCAAATATAATTATAGTTCTACATTACTGTATCTTGTTTTGTCATGTGTCATTGTAATAGTAATTGTTGGTTTATCTAGATTTGTAACTGTATGCGAATATCTGTCAGTTGAGAAAGATCTTACATTTTAACATGTGCTAAAGAGTACGTCTCTTTTAGATGTGTTTCAAGGCTTTACAGTTTCTTTTATAGAGCAATGGAAAGATGATCACAGGAATAAAGCCAGCCCTCTGTGATTCCACATGACTGGCTGATTAGCCCTTTTTCTCACTGATGGAAAACACATGGCGTCCACACAGCTTGTTCATTTCAGGGTTTTTAGTCGGTGCAACGCTAAGCAGCGAGAGCCCTTTGGTTTTGTAGAGTCAGCCTTGAAGGGCAGTCATCATCAGAAATATGTCCCTGCAGTCCCCACTCTGCCACTGAGTGTTATTTAGCTTTCCAATGGAGGCTGGCTGTTCCCTTGGGAAGCCATGAGTGTGCCTGCCAGCAGGAATGCATTGGAAGCAATAGAGGAAGATGGAGGATGGATGGAGGAGGGTGAGTAGCTGCTGCTGCTGCTTTTCCCCTCTGTGTGAAAATGAGTCCATTAATTCAGCCCCCTCCCCCCTCCAGCCCTCCCTGTGCCTGTTGTCTCTGTTTGTTAGCGAGATGATTCCTTCTGTCATGTCAAAGGCAACATTATCATATTCTTGTTGCCTGGGAAACCAGCAGCACCGAGAGAGACAACGACTTAAAGCCTTCATGGTGTTTGAAGCTGGTAAACATGAAAGGTTATCCGTGGAGTTAAAATCCTAACATATATGAAAGAGTCTTATTGTGAGGAAGCTTTTCATTTTCTGGCTCGCTGTTCTCAGAGATATCCCCTTTTCGTTTGTTTGTTAAAAGATTCAGTTCAGTAAAATTAAAACATGGTTTATAGTCGCAGAGGTAATGTCCGATTGGCCCTGAAGCATTAAGTGTTAACCTCAGTATTGTTTTATTTTGTGTGAGTATTAAAAGTGCTCACATTCAACAAGATGCCCATTTGATGAACAGGACTGCCTTGAATGTTACTTTTAGTGTGTTGGTCAGGATTACGTTCTTACTATAATTTAAATTATATTAATGGCTACTAATATAAACAATGTTTTGGCTGCTGGATACTTCTATCATTATTAATCTCAGTACAACTAAAATCCTGGCTGACCAGCTGGCTGTAACATATTTTAAACTGGATGTACTATAAATAAATCTACTGCTGTATGTACAATTTTGAAATTGTTATACAGTACATTATGTTCATTGCTAGGTTCTACTACTTTTAAGAGTGAACTATTGTACATAGTCCATTACATTTATTTGACACTTATAGTGAGACTAGTTTTAACAATAGATGCTTAAATTATCTGCTCATAACATTGATGCAGTACTATAATACTTTTTGACTCACTAGCTATCTTAATTTGGCACCATGGCAAATAGCATTAACATGTGCTTACATTTAATTTTTGAACTGATTATAGTAAAACATCTACAATTCTACTTCTGATACAGTTTTTCCTGATAAAACTTCAATACATGACTCTAAATTGGGGTATTTTTAGGGAAATGTTTTTCTTCTTTTACTTAAATAAAAAGATCTGAGAACCAGTAGACTAGGTGTTGGGTATTCCTCTGAAACAACCAGATGAAATCCCAGTCCGTTCAGCGTGGAGACTCCAGCTCCGGGTCTTCCCCCGGTGCTCCGTGCAGGGTGCTGCTGACAGTCCGGTCCGACCAGAGCTCCTCCTCCAGGGTTTCCTCCCCGCTCCCGCTGCTGCTGGTTGGTTACATTGTATCAGTTCCCACACGAAGAACCACCACGGCACTCATCCAGAAACGGTGAATACGGAGGAATTAACCTGGATGGGAAAACTACTCTCTGTGGGATTAATTGCCTAAAGGTCGCGGGAGAGGACCGGACTTCTGTCGGAACCGATAAAAATGCCCTCAGGACTCGGGTTGTTTTCGATGAGGACGGTATCTCGAAGTGTGATGGTAGAAGTCCAGTGAATCGCTGGCCTCCCCTCCTCTCTTGTGTTGGATGTCTTGGGGAGTGCGCTGCCACTGGTTTCTGGTGCTTAAGATTTTTATTTATTAAGAGGCGTTATTATAATACCCAGTCTGATTTGTTCCCTTTATGGAGTGCACACCACCATGGACAGACCAGGGTTTGGAATAGGAGTGGCTAGCTAAGTCGGTAAGTTACTACATTTCTCTCTCATTGTTGATAGTGCTACGACTCGTTAGCCACTTAACGCTAGCCTTGCGTGCAAAGCAAGCTGGCTAGCCTTACACCAAGCCAACACAGCATGCAGCAGCAGGCAAGCTAGCCAAGCCTGACTGCACTCTGAGCTCATTGTTTCACCAGCTAGCGTACTACTAGACTACCTCTTTACACCAGGCTAAGTTAGCTTTGTTAGCTTCTTGAAGTTCAACTAACGTGTAAACTTGTCACCAAGTAACGTTAAAACATCAACATACTAAAGCTGCTGCTATTTAACGTATATGGGTAACTTTGTCACGCTCAGCTCCTGGGAGGTTACGATTATCCATTTTTCTTTAAAACACTTGCCTGTCTAAATTAACAATTTAGATTTTAAGTGAAATGTTGGGTTACCAAATGTTGTGAGGAAACCTTAGTTGTACAGAGTTGAGGCAGCAGATTCCACCAGTGTAGTGTCTACAGTGTTTCCCAAGCTGTGCACTGAGGACCCCAGGGTATCCGTCAGATCTCAAGATAAACACCAAATGAAACAATTCTCACTCTTGAGGTTTTACACAATGTGAGGATTTGTTTAAGGCTGACTATTTGAACTGTACACTTCCCCTGCTGGTGCCATTATAACAACGATTTCCTACACTTCTGAAACAGGTTTTATGAAAACAAAGTATTTTCCAATGGGGGCATGATTTCATTAAAATGGTGGATTGTGGTTTAATGCATTTGTTACCCTTCTCTCAGGATAGCTACGATTATTTTTGTTGGCTCCTGTTGTTGGGGCTGTCCCATCCCCCGAAAGTGAGTCATTCAATCAAAGCATTATTATTTTTTACAAGCCCATTAAGGGCTAACCCTGAGGTCTGCACTGCTCAACAGAGTATGTCAGAATATCATCAATGTCTGGCCATCATCAATGTCTGGCATCTAAATATTCTGAATTTCTCATATTTTCTCAATTGTTATATACAAAACATGAAGGACACGTTTTTTTTATTTAAAAATGCTGTGTTTGTGCAATCTATCCTGTGCCGAGCTAGTTGGTTTTCTCTCTGACCAATCAGTGTTCTGCAGTGTTTTTACGTCACCATTGTATTGCCAGGTATCAGGTACTAACCCATATGGAAAACCCAAAGAAGAGTGAGCCGTGATGCAATGGACGTAGAGCCATACCATGCAATGGAAAGGCTCAATAAAATAACATTAGAGCTGGCACACTGTTAAGGTCAGCCCAAACTAATGTTAGACCGGGCTTTTGTTGTTGCTAACTTTGAGGCTTACATCCTTAACTTTAATAAAGAAGAAAGGTCTAAGGCACTCTTTTGGAAAAAAAGCTAAAAACCTTAATTGAAATATCAATATTATAGTGAATTTTTTTCACTAAATCACTAAATGAGACAACATGGAAGCATCCTAGTTGAGGCAAAAAATAAGGTAGATAACAATATTTTGTTTGGTTTTATGAATAACCAAAATATTGGTAGTGGTGCCAAATATCAAGTATGTTTTGGGTATAGCCTACGACCCACCAACGTGTTTGCTACCTTTGTCCACAAAGGAAGAGGATATCTGCCATAACATGTATTTTATGTAACCGTTTGTTTGTTTAAACGGGTTGCTGACATGCTTAATCACCTGCTATTAATGCTATTTGTTCAGATGCAGGTCTCCCTTGAAATGGGACCAATCTGGTTTAATAAAGGTTTGAAATGAAATTTGAATATTTGGCAATGGAACATTGTACTTGTCCCTAAGGCACTTTAAACATTTCTGGCTTAGGCTGCGGCCACACGAGGACGAAAACGGTCGTTTGCGTTACTGTTTAGTGTCATATAGACCGTTCGGCCACACGAGGACGACCGAATACGGCACTAAACGACTGAGGAAACGATAACGGGTCCCAAGGTGGATAGAACGGCATACACAACGCTCTGGGGGGTCCAACGGCTCCGTGTGTACGACACCCTATACGATCATTTTCTGATAATGATGAGGCAATAGCCCCGCCTCTCCCCACCTCTGCTGCTCAGCCCCGCGTCAAAGTAAACTGCACACTGAATTCAGATTATTTATCTTTCTCTCGATATGGACCTAAACGCGAGTGAAGTCTAATCTGACAGGACGGAGACACGCAGCTCTGCTCACCTGCAGCTCCTCCCGCTGCAGCAAAACACACACTTCAAGTCAGATCATCACCCTTAGATATTTTAATTACCTCTCAAACTACCTAAACTAGTTATACATATGTTTATTTTTACTGTCGGCCGGGTCACTCATTACTAGATCAGCTGCTGCATGAGACAGACACTGGCGCTGTCCGAAGAGAGGGAGGAAAAAGAGAGGCTCCGTGTATTTTATTATTATAATATATAGTCGTTATTCATTTGTTTTAAAGCTCAATAAATAACAAAGAAGACCTTTGACTGGCACTTTTATAATTTTGTCCGGAAGATTTAAACTTTAATACACGTTGACTGGCGAAAAACGCTGCCCGGTTCCCTCGGCCCCCACCGCGGAGAATAAACAGAAGGGCAACCATGACAACCATGCTTCTTCGCTGCTTTTGTGGAGGAAGTTACAGCGCCACATACAGGCTCCTGCATATGTACTGCAGCTTCTCCAGCGGTTGGAGCTAAACGGAGCGGTCTCGTGTGGACAGACACTATCCGGATAACTATTGCGTGTGGACGGAAGCTTGTTTGCGTTAATCCTATGCGTTTAGCCGTTTTCGTCCTCGTGTGGCCGCAGCCTTAGATGTAGCTAATTTTAAATATCAGTTTGGCAGCTCCATTGTTCGGGTGTGACAATAACTGTGAGCTGGTCACACTGATAAAGAAAACCTTAACGTACAAGCAAGAGATAAAACCCTCTACACACAACCGTGGAAATGGCTGTGTCATAAATCCACTTAGTAACAGTGAGTCATGCAATAGACGTGGCTTATTAACACCATGCATTTATTTAGAATTTTGGAAGTGTTAAGCCTACCATCCAGTAAGCTAGCAGCATATATCATTTTTAAATATTTCTGAGTCACAGAGGTCTAAAGGTAGCAGCAGCTAGTTTTCTTGTGCAGCCTTGGTATACTGGAGCAGCCATTGTAGTAAGTCTTGGTAGTTGAGTATGATTTCAGGTGTCAAACAGGAAGTAATGGCACACACTCAGGAACTCAAAAACGCTAAATTATACGTGTGGGTCTCTTACCATTAAAGTGATTCAGTGGACATTTCACTCCAGCCAGCCACAAAAGGCTATTTTGTTCCAGGGGGCAGCGAGAAAATCAACATGACTAGTGCTACTGTAATTTGTCAGCTGTGACTATAAATGATTCACGCCTTTCACTTAGCCTGTAAGAGTGTTTGGTCAGTATTGATTTATTACTGACTCTTTTTGAATTGATTTTTATACATTTTAAGGGGTTTTTATGTTGAGACCTATTATTACTTATTCTTCTCTTGTACTAGTCATAATGAAATCAATACCAGAGATAGTAATAAACCACTTTCAAGCCTGGAGGATGTCACGTTGCCTTGGATTTTGTTCCTATGATTGAACAAAATGTAGCTGGCAAAATACTTACAGGCACACTGGTGTAATGTTAATAATTGCAATACTTCTTCAGAGCAAACATGTTCATTTGTGGTTTTCTTACAAGAAAACTTTAGAAGCAGCTCACGCGAGGCAAAAGCTGTTACTGCTTCCTTTCCAGCTGACTAGCTTTCAAAGGCAATTCCTTTCCATCTGATTATCCTTGTTTCTTTGTAGTAATTTGTATGAATGCTCCGATCGGTCGCCGATCGATATCGGCCGATATTCACTCTCTGCCGATCGATCGGTGCTCTCTATAAATGCCCATCGGGAGAGCCGATCACATGATGTAAAATACATGACACTTTTCTCTGTGCGCGACAAAACAAGCTCGCCAGTCTGGCAGTATTTTAAGGTGTCAGAAAAAGACAGTAAAATAGCGGTATGCAACGTGTGTGAAGCAGAAATCCTGCAGCTCCGCCCGCTGAGCTCCACCGGTGAGCAGAGCAAAACACACACTAAGAGTTAGACCTAACACACTTTGCTATTTCATCTACCTCTGGAACTAGCTAAACTAGTTATAAATATGTTTATTCTTCAGTCGGGTCACTCATTACTGGATCAGCGAGCTGCATGACACGGATACTGACGGGCTGTTAGGAGAGAGGGAGAGGAAAAGAGGGCGCTTCCGCTCATTTCTCCGGTGTTATTATCCAAAGTTAATGTAAACTTGAATAATGTACTTAATTTGAATGTAATAATTATGTTGGTTGTTTGTGGAAGCGCCAGTGAATGAGCCCCATTAACTGAGTTTTAAACATCACTTTAAGATCCCCATAGCCCCCATCCACTCGATCGGCGATCGGTATCGGCGATCGGCCCCAAAATTGGCGATCGGAGCATCCCTAGTAATTTGTTCCAATCATTGTATGGGTGTTAGGAGCCTTGTTGTAGCACATTAGACTTATTTTGTACAATCTGACAGGCCCATCAAATGAAAGTAAACGGGACATTTCACGCTTGAAGTTGGCACGAGAGCACTTGAAGGACAACTATTACCGTATTCACCAGTTTATTTTTTGTGATAACTGAGTTGCTGCAACGTGTCCTTTTTCAATGGGGGAGCGGAAACAACTGTGGCTTTCACTCAAATGTGTTTCGCTTTACTATAATGAAAACTCGTCTCAAGGATCTTTAAAGAAAAACAGTGAAAGTTTTGTGTTGTGGTCCTTTTGACCAGCCTTTCATCGTTTCCAAAATCTGTTCTACATCACGCTGCATATCAAAGACAGTGCGGAAGTAAACAATTTAAGAATGATTGGTTAGAGTTCCAGGGCATTAGATTAGGCCAGGACAAGGGGATTATGTTGGCTTTGTAAGGCTCCCATCATCTCATGGCCTCACACCAGCTGATGGAAAAGTAAGAAAGGATTGAGCCCATGTCCTCAAATGTAGTTGGTCATTTGAAGGCTTTCAGGCACCGTAAAAGCACCCAAATGAGGTAATTGAGTGGTGAAGTCACACCCATCTACTTCCGGTCCATGGGACCTTATTTCGGAAAAATTATGTATTGAAGTCAATGGAGAGTAGGGCTGTCCCGAATACCATTTTTTGGTCTCCGGATATTCGGTAGTAATCAGTAGCGAATATTCGGTGCGGAGAGATTTTTTCTTCAAAAAAATGTCATAACAAGCTCCGAGACACCTGACAACACGCTGTTAAGCAGAAGCGCAGAAAGAGCATACTATTACGATTTATATTTATTTATTGTCTCAGTACTCGCATACATTAAAACTAAATGTGTCCTCTGTATTTAACCCAGCCGCAGTGCAGCGCCCGGGGACCAAATCTGGTTCCAAATTCCGTCTATAACGTTTTACAACCTGAAGATACAAAACACATATTTCTGGTATAACAACAATACTTTTAATAACATAGCCGTAACAGTAGGCCTAACAGCGTAATACTTGTTACCGATACAGTAAACCGTTTTTAAATAAATGAAGAACGAAAAATAAATGAACGAACTGTATGCCAATAATTGCCTTAGCCCCAGATGTTCCCACATTGCTCCTATTATTTTCACTATTCGGATCAAATTGAAAAACTAATATAAAAAAACAATTCGGTTGCTTGCTTGCAAAAAATGTCCAAGCAAAGTAAGTGCACGATTTTATCATGTGTAACGTTACTGTTAGGGATGTCCCGATCACCTTTTTTTGCTCCCTATCCGATTCCGATCATTTGATTTTGACAATCTGCCGATACCGATTTTTCCCGATCCGATCTTTATGCAATGCATTAAGAGAAAAAAAAGGTAACATAACGGCTGGTCTTCTAACGCGATGAATTCAGCTATCTTGGCTGTTATTGTTTGGCCTTTTCACTGTTCTGGGGCAGTTTCTCTTTCCTTTTAAAAGTCTCTGAAAGTGTCGGTTGTTTCAGTGCCGTTACCCGAGTGGCCGCTGTGCACTCGCCGTGTTGTTGTTGGTGTTTGTTTCTCAGGTAGCGTATTAGATTGGTCGTGTTGAACGTAGCTCTGTTTTTTCCACCACGCGGAACCTCTGCCTTGCAAACATTGCATTTGGCTGTTACACTGCCTTCGCTTTCAATTTTATAATACTTCCAAACTTCTGACATTTTCTCTGTCCCGACTCCCGAGTCACCAGCTGAATGTAGCCTCTCGTTAGCTTACTGCTGCTATTAGACACTGCGCCCTGCCCACTCTGTTGCCAGATTTTAGAGAAATAAGCAACCAGGTCTATGAAAACAAGCCCAAAGAAAGAAACACATAAATGATGTTGTGTAATTTTAAACCAAAACTAAGTCCTCAGGATGACTTTAAGACGTGAACATGGGCATTTTTGTTTTGTAACATTAAAGTAAAAAAAAATATTTTGTAAAAAAAAAAAAAAATCCCGATCCCCGATTTTTTGAAAATCACGTGATCGGCTCCGATCCCCGATCACGTGATCGGATCGGGACATCTCTAGTTACTGTTTAAACGACGGATAAAGCAGCTTCATCATGGCAACTTGACAACAGCTAAGCTAAGCTAGGCTACTACTTACAGCATCCAGGTGACTTTTCAGAGTTGTTGTGCCACCGTGGTAGGCCAGTTTCTTGTCGCATATTTGGCACACTGCCTTCTTCTTACCGTCGTCCAATTTAAAATGGTCCCACACAGCTGAAGTCTTCTGCATTTTGTGTTGAGGTGTGTGAAACGAGGTGAAGCGTGCCGTTTGCGTTCGTGACTGTGAGTGAACACGATGAGCACAGGCTGAGATTGTATATATTTCCGCATTTAAACAGTGCAATTCAAAAGTATAAATATAGTATAAGAATATGGCAATTCGCCTTTATTGATAGCATACATTTAGGAGAAAACAAAAAACGAATATACGAATAATGAAATTAAAACCTGAATAGTTGGCCAACGAACGAATATTCGAATATTCGGGTACAGCCCTAATGGAGAGAGAAAACGTATCTTTCGATCCCGTTTGAATTGTGCCATAAATTACACATATGATGTTTGTCAATCTTAAAAAATCATTTCCATGTAAAAAAAAGTCAGTTTGTCGTAAAACTGTTGAAATATAAGACTATGAAAAATACGCAACTAGAAAGACTACAAATCCCAGAGTGATGTCACATTTGTTTTCCTCCGATAAATATAAGGGATAGCTAAGATAACTTTAACAAGATGCCTGTGTGCTTAGTACCAGGTTGTTATCATACCAGCAATGGGTCTTGCTCGTTCTTTCGCTTCCCGTCTCATGAAAGGACCAGGATTGCGGTCGGATAATTCAAATCAGCTCCTAAATTCTAACCCTATCGTCTATTCATTGACCTCTGAGTGAAACGTCACGGGGTTAAGGAATAGTGGATAGGAGAATTCAAAAGGACTTAGGAGAAGAGACTGCGGTACTTTAGAGAATCCGAATGCACTTTCACTATCCGACGTGTTTATGATGCGCCAGCGGACGTCATTTTGTGCGTCTGCTGCTGTGGGGAAACTATGGAAACAACAGTTTTCTATACAGCGGACTACAACATGGATGTTTAATAAGAACGAGGGACTACTGTAAACTCAGAGACTCTGCGCCGTGCTCTGATGCTGTTGTTTTATGCTTTATGAAATTGGACAACAGAGAAACATATTCTTCATTACCAAAGTTGGAATTGAAATAAAAAAGGAAAGTGAAACTTATGCTCGTCACCCTCTCCCTCCGGTCCACATTAATACAAATGATCCCAATACGTATGATTGTATGAAAAGATCTTAAAATAAATACATAAGCTACCTAGCTAGTAGCAAGCACGTTAGTTAGCATTACAGCCTTAGCCTTGTCATTTTTATTAGCCTTCACATGAAGTAACATTAAGTAACCCAAAATGTTAAACAGTAAGAATAGTAGTCATATTTCGTGAACCCTTTGAAGAGTACTGTCACACCGGTGTGATCATTCTATAATACACCATTTAAGCCCGGGGGAGAAATGCTAACGCTACATTAGCATCGGCGATCTTTTCTACTTCATGCTATCTGCACAAATGGTTGACATTAAACATTAAAAAGACCAGGCAGTTCAGAGAGAATCAAAGGAAGGCAGGCAGCTTTGCATGACATTCTTCTGGACGTGTTTCATTGTGGTGATAGTGAGGGTAGCAATCCCTTGTTTAGCAAGACAGTAGTGATGGCCATCTTGGTGACGTGTGTTGTTGTGGGAGACCAGAGATGTAGTTCATTCAGCGTTTCACACAAAAAAAATTGTTACTTCACAGTTCTACGACATATTTTTTTTTTGACTGGCAAAATTATCTTTTAAGTTGACAAACATCATATGTGTAATTCGTGGCACAATTCAAACGGGATCGAAAGATAATCTTTCTCTCTCCATTGACTTCAATACATAATATTTCCGAAATAAGGTCCCATGGAGGTCCCCCGGAACGGGAGGGACTTCGTCACTCTATTTACTTAGGAGAATGTATGCCATGCACTTATCTTGGTTTTTACTTACAACACTTGCTAAATGAGAAGTGTATGCACTTTTAATTCCCTTAGTGCAGTGGTGTATCCATATTAAGCCCCGTAATGTAGTTAGTGTCATTAGAAAGGTTGAGATGAGATAGCTTGTATAGCTTAGAAAATTGTACAGTGTTTTCCCCAAGTTGAGATTTATAATGATAGGTTTTTACTTGTTCAAGCCCTTGTTGAAAACAGCAACAAACAATATCTAAAAATTGAGTCTACTGAGAAAAATAATTACATATTTTACCTTATTTTCAGATGGTCTGTAATTGTAAAGGCAAATCAATTAATGTACACCTGTGCAATTTGTAATGTAGCAGACTTTAGACGGCATTTAACATGCAGACCTTTTTCAAAAAGAAGAATAATACAACAAACACGTTTTGGGTAGTTAAGGTTTTTGTCCTTTTTTATTGTAATCGTAGCCCTTCAAATATCTGTCAATATACTAAGCTTGAACAAGTTGTCGATCAAAATCTGCAAATTCTAATAATCTATTGTTGGCATCACATTTCAACTATAGGCCAATTGATTTAAGGAGAATATAACCGGCAATTTCAGCCTTACCATTCCAATGCAGTATTTGAGTTTTCCTACAGCTGCATATTGCACACAAAGCTTCAAGTAGATCTACATTAAAACAACATGTTTGAACAGATGAATATAATTAGAGAAAAAAATCCTGTACAAAGCTTTCCTGTAATGGGTGAAGTGTTTCGTATTGTGCTCTAAAGTGTTTTTTATATTATCCTTTGTGAGAGTAGTGTGATCTGGAGCTGTTGTGGGTGGAAGGTATGAATAGCGTTTGGATCTCTCACAGATCCTGATGGTTCAAATGCAGCTTTCAGCCAACAGCAGTGCTTAAGAGGCTTTTGAGAAATATTAAATGGTTGGAATGGAAACAGCTCACTTAACTTGCAGACTGACACCTTCTCTGTAAACATCATTAATTAAAACTGCTGGTTGCAGTTTTATTTGCTCGTTTTCAAACACCAAAACATAGAAAAGTGTTTTTTTCTGACAGCTTGTGGCTTGCTTTGAGATGCAATGGATTAGAGTAAACAAATGTTCTGAATTATATCTGCGTTCCTACCAAACTGAATTCATTTATACCATGCCAAGTTGAAATACAATGTGCTTAACAATACAATGTAAACTAAGGATGCTCCAATTGCCAATTTTGGGGCCGATCACTGATTGCCGGAATCAGTATCGGCCGATCGCCAATCCAATCGAGTGGGCTATGGGGATCTTCCATTTAAAGTGATGTTTAAAACTCAGTTAATGGGGCTCATTCACTGGCGCTTCCACAAACAACAACCAGCATAATTATTACATTCAAATGTAAGTACATTATTCAAGTTTACATTAACTTTGGATAATAACACGGGAGAAATCAGGGGAAGCGCTCTCTTTTCCTCTCCCCCTCTCTCTCTCCCCCGATAGTATCGTCTCATGCAGCTCGCTGATCCAGTAATGAGTGACCCTATAGTGAAGAATATTTATAACTAGTTTAGCTTGTTCCAGAGGTAGATAAAATAGCTAAGTGTCTTAGGTCTAACTCTTAGTGAGTGTTTTGCTCCGCTCACCGGTCCGTCACAGCGGGCGGAGCTGCAGGATTTCTGCTTCACACATGTTGCATACCGCTTGTCTTTTTCGGACACCTTAAAATATTGCCAGACTGGTGAAGCCATTTTTTTGTTTTGCCGCGCACAGAGAAAAGTGTCATGTATTTTACGTCATCATTTTACGTCATGCGATCGGCTCTCGCGATCGGCATTTTTAGAGAGCACCGATCGATCGGCTGAGAGTGAGTATCGCCGATATCAATCGTCGGCCGATCGATCGGCTGAGAGTGAGTATCGGCCGATATCAATCGTCGGCCGATCGATCGGCTGAGAGTGAGTATCGGCCGATATCAATCGTCGGCCGATCGATCGGCAGAGAGTGAGTATCGGCCGATATCAATCGTCGGCCGATCGATCGGCAGAGAGTGAGTATCGGCCGATATCAATCGTCGGCCGATCGATCGGCAGAGAGTGAGTATCGGCCGATATCAATCGTCGGCCGATCGATCGGCAGAGAGTGAGTATCGGCCGATATCAATCGTCGGCCGATCGATCGGCAGAGAGTGAGTATCGGCCGATATCAATCGTCGGCCGATCGATCGGCAGAGAGTGAGTATCGGCCGATATCAATCGTCGGCCGATCGATCGGCAGAGAGTGAGTATCGGCCGATATCAATCGTCGGCCGATCGATCGGCAGAGAGTGAGTATCGGCCGATATCAATCGTCGGCCGATCGATCGGCAGAGAGTGAGTATCGGCCGATATCAATCGTCGGCCGATCGATCGGCAGAGAGTGAGTATCGGCCGATATCAATCGTCGGCCGATCGATCGGCAGAGAGTGAGTATCGGCCGATATCAATCGTCGGCCGATCGATCGGCAGAGAGTGAGTATCGGCCGATATCAATCGTCGGCCGATCGATCGGCAGAGTGAGTATCGGCCGATCGATCGGCGGAGAGTGAGTATCGGCCGATATCAATCGTCGGCCGATCGATCGGCAGAGTGAGTATCGGCCGATCGATCGGCGGAGAGTGAGTATCGGCCGATATCAATCGTCGGCCGATCGATCGGCGGAGAGTGAGTATCGGCCGATATCAATCGTCGGCCGATCGATCGGCAGAGTGAGTATCGGCCGATCGATCGGCAGAGTGAGTATCGGCCGATCGATCGGCGGAGAGTGAGTATCGGCCGATATCAATCGTCGGCCGATCGATCGGCGGAGAGTGAGTATCGGCCGATATCAATCGTCGGCCGATCGATCGGCGGAGAGTGAGTATCGGCCGATATCAATCGTCGGCCGATCGATCGGCGGAGAGTGAGTATCGGCCGATATCAATCGTCGGCCGATCGATCGGCGGAGAGTGAGTATCGGCCGATATCAATCGTCGGCCGATCGATCGGCGGAGAGTGAGTATCGGCCGATATCAATCGGCGGAGAGTGAGTATCGGCCGATATCAATCGTCGGCCGATCGATCGGCGGAGAGTGAGTATCGGCCGATATCGATCGTCGGCCGATCGATCGGCGGAGAGTGAGTATCGGCCGATATCGATCGTCGGCCGATCGATCGGCGGAGAGTGAGTATCGGCCGATATCGATCGTCGGCCGATCGATCGGCGGAGAGTGAGTATCGGCCGATATCGATCGTCGGCCGATCGATCGGCGGAGAGTGAGTATCGGCCGATATCGATCGTCGGCCGATCGATCGGCGGAGAGTGAGTATCGGCCGATATCGATCGGCGGAGAGTGAGTATCGGCGGAGAGTGAGTATCGGCCGATATCGATCGGCGGAGAGTGAGTATCGGCCGATATCGATCGTCGGCCGATCGATCGGCGGAGAGTGAGTATCGGCCGATATCGATCGGCGGAGAGTGAGTATCGGCCGATATCGATCGGCGGAGAGTGAGTATCGGCCGATATCGATCGGCGGAGAGTGAGTATCGGCCGATATCGATCGTCGGCCGATCGATCGGCGGAGAGTGAGTATCGGCAGATATCGATCGTCGGCCGATCGATCGGCGGAGAGTGAGTATCGGCCGATATCGATCGTCGGCCGATCGATCGGCGGAGAGTGAGTATCGGCCGATATCGATCGTCGGCCGATCGATCGGCCGAGAGTGAGTATCGGCCGATATCGATCGTCGGCCGATCGATCGGCGGAGAGTGAGTATCGGCCGATATCGATCGTCGGCAGATCGATCGGCGGAGAGTGAGTATCGGCCGATATCGATCGTCGGCCGATCGATCGGCGGAGAGTGAGTATCGGCCGATATCGATCGGCGGCCGATCGATCGGAGCATCCCTAATGTAAACACAACAAAACAATAAACTGTTGTTATTTTAGAACTTCACCGCCTTTATTTCCTGAAGCTACAATTTGTAAAGTCGAGTGGATGTGACATTTCTCATTCGATCTGCAAAGTTGCACCATGGGTCAAGGAAAATGCAACTGTTTTAGTTTTTACAGCATTGAGTGGATTTCTCACTAGCAAATTGCCAATTACAGCAGAAAAGAGCACACTTTGAATGCTTGTTGCATAGTTGCTGCTGTGCCAGACTGGTGATCCATCTTTTCCTGGGATGCGAGCCCGGGTTACACTCAACTCTCCCCCACACAAGCTATAAAGATATTGTCAGCTTTTGTGGCGCAGCAGCAGTCTTGAGAGCTACAAAAATGCTGTCTCATTTGCCTTCACTTTGAAATATCCTCCTCTGTGTTCTTAGAAAGGAAAGCCACAGAACATTATGAGTCAATTCAAGCAACATTTGATAGGTTCCAATTTATTTTCATGTTGTTGCTGTAATAACAAAGCCCTGTCAGACTGCATTAGTATGTTAAACACACAATTGCTTTCAGTACTGTCTCTCATGAATCCACTCATAAAAAACATGACCTCATTAATCACTCTCGCTTCACTTGCTCCTGACACTGGTGATCTTTTCACTGCAAGTCACACATGGCAATTTTCCATTCAGCAATTGTTCAGAGGATAATACGACTTGGTGTTGTGATATTTTCTATCTGTTTTACACTTGAAAACCTAATCTGTTCACAGAAAGCTGTGCTGTCACTAAAATGTGTAAAGATGCACTTTTTAGTTGATTATCTTGGAGCAAGAGAGGTCTGTGATGACAAGATGTGTGGGAATTCCTCAGAGCTACATCAATACTTGAGCATGGTGGCAGCGGGGGTTTCTAAGACACTGTCCCCATTGCTATTATACTGTATATCTGCTTTCCTCTGTGTGGGCTGATTGATTGTGGCTAAATGATAATCACAATTATTTTTGGTCAATATTGAAATTACAATTATATAACACAATACTTTGTCCTTCTACTAAAGGTACAACATGTGTTTTATTGCACTTTCACATTTAAATTAACAATGCATTGATTTCACTTATTTTTGCAGAAGTTCTCCTAATGTAAATATATTGGCCTTAAAGTCTTTACCTGAATTCAGTAAATCTTTCTTTTGCTTGTCTGTTATTTGTTGTGAATAACACTTCTGCTCTGAAAGTAGCCACAAAATTCAGGAACGTTTTCTATCAGCAGAGAACACGTTTTATACGTCTATCCCATTCGGTTATGATAGTTTAATTGTAGGAAGCCTAATTTGTGATTTATTGATATCGGTTTATTACCAACATAGTTGAAGTATTCGGTATAGCCTCACCGCCTGAGCTCTCATTTTCACTGACATGTTATATCCATTTTGGTTAAACATATTCCTATCAAAGCAGCTTCAGTTTATAGACCACTGAAGTCTTGTATTTTCAGGCTCACTGTGATCATGTTCAGTTCTTTTTGCTGAGCATGGATAAGTAATTAACTGGGATTACAGGCTTTAGTTGTTTGATCCTCCAGAACATATCAATATCATGGGGATGGTTTATCAGGCAATATGTTTTCAGCTGTTCTGGAAACAATTGTAAACTACTGGAAGTTTTTCAAAACTGGTTTACATCTGCATTATCAGTTACAAGAAATCCCCACTAGATCTAGCAATTTTGGTGAGTTTTGGCACGCAGTTACAGTTGTAGAAGAGCCCTCAAGGTTAGACAGTAATGGTTGGCTAGTTGCCCTCTGCAACTACAATTGGTCGTGTGTCAACCATTTTGTGTAGTCTGGTTGCTGCTTTGCGTAACCAACACACTGGTTCCTTGTCCTTGGCATGACATCCAGAACCTAGGCAAACAAAAGTGCTGCTCTTTGTTTGGAAATATTTTCAAACACCGACACTGAACTTATTTTTTGACACTAGGAAAGTTCAATTAATCTGACATGGTGACAGTACAAATATTCTCTTATTTAGACAGTAAACGCATGTCCTTTTGTTAAGGGACATCAATCTGAAAACTGAAATTCAACATGTCAATCGTAGGTATTAGGGGTGTAACAGTACACGTACCCGTACCGAAATTATTCGGTACGGGCCCTTCAATTCGTTACACGTGTACACATTGGGTTCAACGCGTCATAGAGCGAGCAAGTCATTTAATTGGACGAGAGGCATACTATGAGAGCTGGTCACAGGGATGCGTTCAAATGTAGTCAGTAATTTGAGGAACTGTCGAAATGGCGAACGCAGATAAAGTTGAGCTCGTAAATAGGGATGTCCCAATCACCTTTTTTTGCTTCCGATTCCGAGTATTTGATTTTTATGCAATGCATTAAGAGAAAAAAAAAGGAAAAAAGCATTCACATTTGTCCCTTAAGGTTATTTTTTTTATTTAAATGACAGTACCCAACTATCCATTCTATCCAACATGGATATAGCTTCTTTTTTTCACAGCAGCATTGGATCAGTTCAGTTCTGCAGCATTGGATCAAAACAAAATAAAGCTTATCAGTGGTCCACCACAAAATAACCATGTAAACAAATTGAGTTCAGAAAGTGCAGTAACAAAACAAAAATAACTCTACTGGAAAGAGGTAGCTTGACTAGCTTCACAAGTTCACATTCAGTCATAAATAATAAAATAAAATAAAAATGTGGCTTAGTGCAGAATTCTAGCCTTAAGACTAACTAGTCTAGTAATAATGCAATGAACAACAGCAGCTTAACATAACATGAATAAACAAAGTATTATATGTCCATCTTACTGGAGTAACACAATTCAATAGTAATCAGCAGCGAACCACTTCAACACGTGTGTTTCGGTGTATTCACGGCATTAATTTAGTTATTCTACAGTATTGTTGTTTTATAGTTATTTGTTAATGTAACCCAATTTGTGTTCTTTGAAATTGAAAAGGATATCGCATTGTGTTTGTTACTTTCGTTGCAGTTGTATATGTCTTAAGTGTAATTTGGCTTGGCTTCCTATTTGTGGACATGCTTTTATTTTGAAGGAGAGTTAGCGCTGTTGACAGGAAGTTGTTGTTGCTTTGGAAACAACGTGACAGAGCTTAACGGAGAAAAGTAATATCTACATATAAAGACGGAGAAAGTAAACGATAACATTTATGGTTGAGTGTTAGCACCCCCGAAGAGGCACAAGCTCTTCCGTTGATATTGGATATTTCAATAAATTTAATTTAAAAAAAATAAATTAAAAAAAAACGGAAAAAAAAAGATTCCCTATCTTTTTCTCCCGATTCCGATCTTTTAAAAATCACGTGATCGGCTCCGATCCCCGATCACGTGATCGGATCGGGACATCTCTACTCGTAAATCCTCCAGCATCATTGAAGTCTCCGGTTTGGGAACATTTTGGTTTTGCAATTACGTACAAGGATGACGGACAAAGACAGGTGGACCGAACCAAAGCTGTTTGTCGGCATTGTTCAACTAAAATTGTCTACGCGGCTGGCAATACATCAAACTTGCACACTCATTTGAAAAGGCATCACCCGAATGTGAATATCACCGGTACCAAAAGAAAAAAGACTGAAGTGCAAACCCAACTCCCACTATCATTTAAGCCTCCACCACTCGCAAAAAGTTTAGACCAAGCCAAAGCTATTACAAACGCCAAATATCCTTATGTTGCCATGTTAGCAAAGCGCTACCTGGCTGTATCTGCTACCTCTGTCCATAGCGAGAGGGTGTTCTCCACAGCAGGAGACATTGTTAGTGCCAGCAGATCTGCCCTTTCGGCAAGCAATGTGGACAAGTTAATTTTTCTTAAAAAAAACATGAAAATACAATGACAAGCAAGTCATAATGTCAAACTGGCTGCTTAGGTACAGTACAGATAATTTCAGTTCATCGAAATGCTGCACCTTAATGTTTATTTTATTATATTTTGTATTTATTTGAGTGAATACATTATTCACAGTTTAATAATAATTAAAAAAACCCAAAAAATATTTTATGTTTTGTGATAATTTTTTCTGCTGTACCGAAAACGTACCGAACCATGGCCTAAAAACCGAGGTACGTACCGAACCGAAATGTTTGTGAACCATTACACCCCTAGTAGGTATCATTAAAAAAAACATTGGAATGCGCTGTTAATGAAAACACAAGCTAATAAAGCAGCACTTCTGTCCTCAGGCTCTTTCAGTAACACCGTAATGTCTCTCTAAGATTACATGTATCTGCAGGCAATGTACATAGTTTTTATATTTGCTGCAATGCCTGCCGTGACTATGAACATCACAAAAATATTTTTGCAGTGTGGACATTTCTCTTGGCATTCAAAGAAGCAATCTTGTGGCTTTAACGTCAGTTGACTGTAAAGTATGGGCGTGTTAACGTTTCACTGGACAGCTTCAGGCAGATTTATGCCCCCGAGTCGAGATGTTATGGTGTCTATGTGCGGGGCAACAGAGGCAACATGGAGACCTCAAGAATTGTAATTGGACAGCTTTGTATTTTTTGTAATTTCTCCTACATTATTTCCACTCACGGTAGTATTTGTTGATATGGAAGACAACCGGGAGCAGGTTGAAAAAACACTAAGTAATCCTCCTCAGTAATGTTGTATATTTTGTGAAATTGCAAAGCCATTTCCACCAAGAGCCTTCTTACAGCTATCAGCTCAGTCTACAACAGGAGAATGCATAAAGGCAAACTCCAATTACTCTGGATGTGTAATAAATGCACGACAAGGCCTGATAATGTACAACACATCCATCTAGTGAGGGAGGAGTGTCACAATGTTCAACGGGTTGAACTACGCTGAACTATAAGTCAGTCTCAGAGCCGTGGGCATCTGCAGGAGTAATGAAACACCTCGACAGAGAAGGTGTCACTAAGTAGGTTTAGTGTTATTAGTAGTAAACTGAAATATTGAGATCCTCCAAGCTGTGAATACATCAGACTTAATCTGAATGTGTAGTATGGCACAGCTGAAAGAGAGCACTTGTGCCTCTGTGAATGTTTGTCTTGGGTTTCACTTGTACAATACTGTAATCTGCCAAAGAAAATAGATTACATGCTGACGTGAAAGGGAGAGTAGGATGTTTGACAGTCTACCGATTTGCTTTGCATTTTAATTTGGCAGCCGCTATAAAAGAAGATTGATGATCATGGAGAAAAATAAAGCAGACGGGCATCTAGAATAGCAGAGGTAGATGGATAACTGAAGGAAATTGGATATATTTACAACCTGCCGAAAAAGCAAGCAAACCTGTGCTCTTTTAGTTTTCAGGTTGACTGAGCATTTGAGCTCTGACCTACCTGACTTGCAGTTTTGAAAGGTGGATGCACATGTGACCACGGCATTTCCAGATGGACACACGAATATGGAATTGTGAATTTCGCACGAAGATGGCCCTGAACTTGGTCAACAGCCAAGCAAGAGCCGAAGCAAGTACGATGCATACAGAAGGCCACACGATGGCCCCCGTACCACAAACGAAAATATGGTCGTAGACTTTACTGATGATTTAGAATGTATCCAGACTCAACGTAAGAGCTTGTGGCTCTTCAGGGGGTGCTAACATTTAAACATACACTTTATTCTTTACTTTCTCCGTCTTTGTATGTAGATTAGAAGATATTACTTATCTCCGTCATGTTGTTTCCATAGCAACAACAACTTCCTGTCAACAGCGTAAACTCGCCTTCAAAATAAAAGCATCTACATAAAACAGGAAGTTAACCTAAATTACATTTAAGACATACAACTGCAACGTAAGTAACAAAAACAATGTAATATCCTTTTCAGTTTCACAGAACACAAATTGGGTTATTTACATAATATGTAAGATTTTGTTGTGAAATAAATGCAATCTCGATGTCATCGTACTATAATACGATGGCTACACGACGGCATTGTGAGGGCTTCACGTAGTCGTGTTGCCTTCCTAAGACAATCGGGCAGCTTCTTGTTTCCTTCGTATTGTATTCACCGATGATCAGACGAAGATGACACGATTTGACAAGATGCCCTCACGAGTGCCTTAGGAAGGGCAAAATGGACACACGAATTCAGCACAAAAATGAACCTTCGCAAGATCCTTCGGCAATTTTTTGGCATGCTAAAGATTTTGCCACAGCTCACGAAGTTGCTGCCGGAGCCTGAGAAACTCCACCGGCGGTCATACGATGGCTTAAGATGCCCTCACGAATGGCCCGATGTTGTTACGATCAGAGCCGAATTTTCCTTTATCGTGTGTCCATCTGGTGTCAATTTCGGGACAGTGTGAGAGGGGCTTAAATGGATGACCCATGAATGGATCCTGGTAGCAGAAAATATACAACAAGGCTGTCTTTATCCTTTACACGGGATTAAGTGAACTGGAACGTGGGATTGAACATTGGTTAAAGGCAGTGGCTAGCCGTCAGGGCCCTCTAGACCAGGGATGGGCAAATGGCAGCCCGGGGACGCATGCGGACCCCACCTCCTCTTTTTGCGGCCCTCAGATTAATTTCTAAACAACGTAATTAATAATAAAAAATGTTTTTATTGTTTTACTTGTAGTACTGATACCGTCCACTAGACTCCTAGTTACGTCGCGAGCTGCGTACATGATTTCGTGACACGTTTGTGTGTATTGTGTTTGTTTCCCGGGAAACACTCACAAGAAACACCGGCTGTTGTCATGCCTGCTGTGATGTTAAGTTGCCGCTTGTAATTATGCCTTTACAAGCTTAAAAGTTGCATTTATCATCTACATTTGTTGAAACAAGTTTAATATTCTAAAAACGAAGACTTTGTTTATTTTAAACCAGATGAAAACAAACTGTCACGGACCCTGCCGTGTTATCTATTCATTCATAATTTCAGTGGGAGGGAGGGGAAGCGGCGCTGTGCGGGTTGACAGGTGTCTGTGTTGACATTCCCCTTATTGTGCGTCAGCAGAGACAGACTACAAGTGTCTTAGCTAGGTTCAAGTTAGACAACTAATGTCTGGGTTAGTGTTCATGACTTCATGTTTATGTCATCTTAATGGTTAATCTTAATGCACACACATTTCCCGTGCTTTCCAATAGTTTAAAATAGTTTTATTCCACTGTTAAATAACCTGTTCAATACAAACATGCCACTTGTAAAAATTAAACAACATTTCTGTGAACTGATATTTGTTTAGTGAGCTTATTAGAGGATGTTCCCTGAAAGATTGTAAAATGTCAATGAAGATGTCAGACTTAAAGGAGACCTATCATGCTATATTTGAATAATATATTGTAGGGCCATAACTATATAAGGTTTATACGTTTTCTTTTTCAAAATACCAAACAGATCATGCATTTTAGCCATGCCTCATATCGCTCTATTTTGCTCTCCTCCACCCTGTCTTTGCATGCGCTGCAGCTGACCACGCCCCCCTGCAAAGGAGGGGGCAGAGTTACGAGCGTCATGTTACCATGCTGTTACCATGCCACGGCAACCTCTCATTCCCCTGATAGGTGGAGAGTTGGCCATATAGGCGGAGCTCCTCGTCACTGACGTCACACTATTTTAAAATCTGTATCAGATCCGTTAAAGCCCCGTTTTTAGAGATTTTGGTTATGGAGGTGAGACACTTGGTGAGTTCCCTGACACACCGGGGACACATATTCATGTGTAAAAGACGTACAAAGATGCATTTTGCATGATAGGTCCCCTTTAATTTGTTAATAATGACATACAATACATGGAATTTGTGTGTGTGTTCCAAGTGAATCTGCGGCCCCCTGGTGGCCAGTATGTGGCCCACACCACCATCCAAGTTGCCAGATCCTTGCTCTAGACCAGGGGTCTGCAACCTTTTTGACCCAAAGAGCCATTTTGCTCCCTTTTCCCCAAAATGTTTTTGTCTGGAGCCGCAAAACATATTTCATAGCTTGATAGCTTATAAAGTTGTATTTATTGTTATATCAGACAAAAACTACAGTTTGTTTGCATTTATTAGGCTATTTATTACATTATATAAAACTGTGTTAACCTCTAATAAGAAACAAAGAACTCTTATAAGGAGAATTAAAAATAATACACAGGCCTACTTTAAAATAAATTAAACACAGCACTTGGGGAGTCCTCTGCACATTTGAAGGGAAAAGAATATAATTAAAATGGGCCCACTTTGAAATAAATAAAACATATAGCTGCACCCTAAAAAGAGTTAAAGGTAGGGTAGGTAAGAATGGAGAAACCAGCTCGAGTGCGCTAGAATTTGAAAATACACAACCGGAAAAAATCTGCCCCTTCCTTCAGACTTCCTTACAGAGCCCCTCTTCCAACACACACGAACGTGCACATGACCAATGAGGGCACGAGATAAGTTTGTGCACAGATGGAAGGCTGACAGGCAGGTAGGCCATCCAGTTATTTTAGCCGGGCTGGCTAAAATGATTGGTCGTGCTTTTTACAGTGCTACGGCTTCCAGAGATACATTTTTTTATGTATTTATTGTCAAAGCATTTAATATATTCATTGCTATCGGGACGTTAAGAGCATTCCATGGAATATAACAAAAAGTGTTTCTGAAATGAATTACATACCCCATTGAATTATGACTGAAGATCATCAGCTGTCTTCCTCTCCCTTGTTGTTCCTCGATACGTAGACAACTTCTATCTGCATATCAAACATACCGGTAAACCAGCATCGTTTGCTGTGAAAGCATATAACTCTGTCCACGCAGAATTAAATCCTGTGTTCCTCTGATACTTTTCTTTGATGTATCCATAGTTCGCTCATCGAGCCGGGGGTCAGGTTATTCGCCTGCAAGAAAAGGCGCTAGCGCGGGACCGTAGAAGGATGTGACGCATATTTTAGTTGACCTAATTAAAACCGTTTTGTTTTTTATTTATGTGTCACAGTATCACCTCAAAATACAATATACGAAACGTTTTCAACCACGCAAGAAAATATAAATAGTCCTACAAATACTTTAATTTTATTTCCTTATTTTTGTCTAAGCTCAAGGGAGCCAGAACAGAGGGCTTAAAGGGCCGCATGCGGCTCGAGGGCCGCCGACCCCTGCTCTAGACCCTCTCTGAGGGCCTAAGATATTTAAAAAAAAAAAAAATGTTTGTAATATTTTTCATTAGTTTTACCAAAATAACTTGATTTAATTGTATTTAAAATAAAATCCTTCGAATCTGCCTGTTCAGTTTCTGTTTGAATGTGAAGGGTTAAATTAAAGAAGCTCCTCTCTGCGAGTAACGAAGCGTCCACACTACAGCTTCAAAAATAGCTTGGAGCTGGGCGTGTCTGGAGCTTGGGGATTTTATTCAAGCAACACGGCCAACAACCAATCACATGAATCTCCCGCCCCCGACATACAAAGCAAAAAACCCCGGGGATTTTATGCGAGCAATATATATATATAAACTCCCCAAACAGGCGAAAACCTACCAGTTTCCCCCACTGTCTCTGCCACCTCCCTCCATGCCTGGTTCTTCCGGTTTGTATCCCGGTAGGTGAAGAGGGTCTGGTCATACAAAACCGGGTGATTTGCTACGGCGATAGTTAGTTTCTCCTCCGACTTTTTTTGAAATATAGAAATGAACGGCGGGATATCTCTCCCAGCTTAGACGCGGTTTGATTGGCTACGGCTTCAGCTGTCAGATTTTGGGAAACGGGATTTGATTGGCTGGCGCTGGCTACTCCGGCGTCTCTTGAACAATGTTCAACTTCTGTCGCCTGAGACGCCTGAGACGGACCGCTCTGCTACCCACAATTCAGTTCGGCGAAAAAGCGCGGCTACGTGACGTCACCCCATTGAAAGTGAATGGGCAGATTGGAGCTTTCGACGCTGTCGACGCTGTAGTGTAGACGGGCCGTTACTGTGAAGATAGGAGGTGATTGTTGGTCCCTCTGTACATTCACAGAGGGCCCGCTATAGTAACTCAACGAGAGAGTAATGTCAAAAGACAGTACAATTGACCAATCATATCTTCCCTCTAAATGGGTGGGCTTTATTTTTGTGGACTTTGACAGGTTACGCCCGCTGTGAAGTGTATGCATGTGTGTGGTGCAGTGACGCGTCCTAAAATCCGGACGTAATCTGAGCATGGGTTCCCTCGACAAAAAAGCAATGGGATTTCTCCATAGGATTTTGGAAAATAGCTCGAAATAAGGTCTGTGGAAAACGAACCTGTTTGATAAATGCACTTTTTGTTCAAACGGATAATATCCACATGTCTACCCTACTTTTATTATTTTCTCATCATAAATCGAATCGATAGATTTATGATTAGCATAAGTTTGTTCATGATGGCTCACTTCAGTGATAGTGATGACATCGTTGCGAAATTATTAACCGAGTCATTTTCAAGATTGAGTTACAATGATAAACTGGAGTGGCAAAGGATCAGCTGCATGACCCGCAAGTGCTTCATCCAAAAGGACAGGAGGATGGACTTTGTGTTCTTTGAGTGATTTGATCATCAAAGGTAGGCCCAAGTCATTTTCAATGTGGGCCGCCGTGCCGACTTAATTCATTTTGAATTGTTACTTGGCTGTGGGTGCCCTGTCATGATAGGTGTTTATTTAATGGTGTTGTTTTGTGTGGTTGAGGGTTGCTGTCATTGATGCGTTTGGCACCCCGGGCCGTTGTTTTGATATTTAGCTGAAGTATACGCTATGACGTAATAGCTCTTCTTTTTCTTTTCGAAGGAGGGGGGGGGGGGGGGGGGGGGGGTCAGAGGGCCTAGGTATAAAAAAAGTAGGGATGCACGATATTGGGTTTTTGAAACCGATACCGATAACTTCCTGCTTCTCAAGACCGATACCGATAATAAAAAAAGATTTACGCCACTAATTATTTTAACGCGATTAACGCATGTGTATTTTTTTTCCTCGGCCGCCCCGTAGTTTCAGAGCGCATCGAGTTTAAAATACCATCTACAAGCTGATGCTGACAGCCCCGCTGATGCTGACAGCCCCGCTCCTGCCGCCCGCTTGTGGCAGACCACACTTCCACGCTCACCGGCAGGCACCGACTGGCCATCTGAAGGACCGGGAGGGTGTGTGTATGTGTGGCCCGAGCGAGCGAGAGAGAGACCTTACGTGCATTGTTGTTGTTAGCATCTGGTGCTAGCTAGCTGCGCTAACGGATATAAGGAGCTGTTTAAATGAAAACAGAGGAGCGACATTTCGCCACAACTGCGCCGAGCACTTGACTTTATGCAGGCAGCCAGACAATGGAACATTGTACGAAAAGTCAGCACACTCAGCACGGATAGTGCACAACATGATTGCAGCGTCCAGGCAGCTCCGGTTCGAGCATATGCCTTGAGTTGCACATAGCTCCAATGCGCACGCGCACACACACACACACTTTGTATTGTATTTGTCGGGGTGCCAAACGCATCAATGATAGCGACCCTCTACCTCTTGTATTGTCTTCGTACGCTTTTAACACACCATCGTAGCGATGGCGATGTTTCAGGTGACTGATCAGGTTCGAAGTATTAGCGAGCGCTGGATTTGTGAAGAACTCCCCTCTTCCTAAACCACTAATACCACAGTACTGGCAAAACGGGAGGAGCCGAGTGAAAAACAAGCGCCCCTCATCCCAATCCACCCACACCGCAGTATTTGTTTCTTTTTTTTACCCAAAAAATATATTTTATATTATCGGGGCTATTAATACTGGTATCGGGATCACGTCATAATTCCTAATATCGGACCGATAATTATCGGACCGATAATTATCGTTCATCCCTATTTTAAAAAAATAAAATAAAAGTCACGGCTCGCCACTGGTTAAAGGTTATGCAAACATCCAGCACCAACATGCAATTATACAGAATTGGAGTAAGAAAAAACATTGTAATACACATGTCTGTTGTTTATCTTTATACTAGCTGTAACTTTACTATCAGTGGAATACAACATGTTACTCTGCCTTGCATACATTTTCCGGGTGTTTCAAAAACAAGGCAGTGATTGAGTTTGTATCTAAGTGTCAGCAGCACTCACTGTCAGATGTTACTGCCTACTTTAGGAGCTACATGTCACTTGCTACATTAAGCTGCAAGACATGGAAGGACGAAAGCCTTTTTAATGTCAGGACAGCTATTCTGCCCTGTTAAAAAACACAGTTATTATGCCATGAATTGGGTCTAACTTGTACTTCCTCCTTGCCATCAATTGTTAAGTGTGACACTTTTCTGTACACGTTCTACTGGTATGTATGTAAATTCATTGTTTATCTCTGCTCTTTGCATTCCAAATTTCCCCCAGTGGGTCAGTAAAGATCCGAACCAAACTGGACTGTATCACTCAAAGCTACCATGCGGGAGCGACAGCGCTATTTGAAGCCTGGCTTGTTGACTCGGACAGGCAGTTATGTAGGGTTAATCGTTGTCCATGGCCTCTCACTAGTTAGACATTCACATGGCAACACCTCAACTGTCCATGGTACAAACAGTTGTGCAGTTTATGAGTCACTCAGCAGAGACCAGTTGTCCTCTTATAGTTGGAACAGTGTTTTCTGCAAATCAGTCAGAGGGTTATGTCCACAGAAGTTAAATGTTGATATACATAAGGCTGCATTCCTTGTGTGCAGATGGTTATTTCAGATTTCAGTACAAATTTGCTGGAATCCTGCCTGGCAGGCTGCTTGTGCAGGAATGCATGTAATAAACAATACTCAGAAGACTGGAGAGAAGAAATAGTGTCTTTATCTTATTCTATTACACAAACGCACACACCCAGCAGTGTTAGACAGGGGACTGTCTGCTCTTTAGCCTCAGGCTTTGTCCTTTCACAGCTCTTCCTTCTTTCTCATCTGTCAGCCTTCAAGCTGACTTTATCCAACTCATTTATATAACTCCCCTCCTGTTTACAATCTGGATTGAGGAGAATAAACTCAACATAACATAGATTAATGGGGACAATATTCCACATGGACAATCAAGATCATAACAATTCACAGTTGGTACAGTTTGTATTAGTGTATGGCACTATGCTCAACCGATTTAGTTGTGTCCACAATGTAATAAGGACATGCTCTCTTGCTTTTGTTCAACATAGTTCTCTCTTTATTACAACGTTTATACCGCCGCTTCAACCAGGAAGCAAATAGGAATACATTACGCTTTGTAAATGCTTGCCTGTTGATTTGTCTTGTTCCATGCAAACCTGGATTAAACATCTCAGGAAGAAAATGCTGAATAAAATCCATTGTCCATCTGTTCATCTTAAAATCAAGTGTTCTCTTTTTTCTAATTTGTGCTGCTTTTCATTATAACACAATCAAACTACCCACTGTGATTTTAAATTGTAAGTGAAAATTAGCATTTAAATGCCCTGCGATAATGTCAAAAATATAACCTTTAACAAAAGTGTATGTGGTAGATGTGTCCAAATCTGACACATGGTGACTTTATACTTAATCAGAAGAGTGAAAAGGGAACATGTGTTGTTGTTTTTGCTTAGAGATGTCTTCACATTAGTTTATTATCTTGAATCGAAGCCTGACTTCAGTCGAACCAATGAGAGGCAGCAAGGCGCGACCGTCACGCTGATTATCCTGTAATGAGAAAGAGCTTGAGCCCACCAAACCCACTGACCGCCCCAACATCCCTGCTGATAGAGTCTGATAGTCAATTGTCCTTAAAACTGAAAGACAACCCATGTTTTGGATGGTTTATCTGAAACGGTTTGGTGACTTTGAGACTATCCAAGAAAAAAAAAGAGGTTAAAAGGAAATGCCCATTTAACATAAATGTTCATATCCTATCATCTTATCATCTTTTGCACTAAAAGTATCAATGAAAATATTATTTATTACATTACAAAAACCTAAAAGAAATTGTGACAATTTACCTACTCTATTTTACCAAAATTATCTTGAACACTTTATATGTTTCTCTATTCAACTTCCAGTCACTCAGGAAGTTGCTGCCACTTTATGTTTGTCTCAGAAATTGTTAGTGTGGCCGACCCACCCACGAACCATTTCCTCCTCAGGAGAGTACTACCTCTCTAGCAGCGACTATCTGGGGGTGAAAAGGTTTGCGCGAACGAGGGACTAGTTCCAGATCCTTCTTGGTGTGAAACCTAATCTCCCCCCCCCCCCCATCGGCCTAGTTCGGGGGGGAAAGTACTCCGGTGTGAAAGCGCCTATTGATAATGTCGTGGAATCAAGCCCTTAAAACTTGTTTCTATTCAAGTTAAGATGTTATGTCCAAAGTGATAAAACGTGGTAATATTAGCAACACATTTAAGGCTGCGGCCACACGAGGACGAAAACGGCTAAACGCATAGGATTAACGTAAACGCAATCGCAAACAAGCTTCCGTCCACACGCAATAATTATCCGGATAGTGTCTGCCCACACGAGACCGCTCCGTTTAGCTCCAACCGCTGGAGGAGCTGCAGTACATATGCAGGAGCCTGTACGTGGCGCTGTAACTTCCTCCACAAAAGCAGCGAAGAAGCATGGTTGTCATGGTTGCCCTTCTGTTTATTCTCTGCGGTGGGGGCCGAGGGAACCGGGCAGAGTTTTTCGCCAGTCAACGTGTATTAAAGTTTAAATCTTCCGGACCAAATTATAAAAGTGTCGGTCAAAGGTCTTCTTTGTTATTTATTGAGCTTTAAAACAAATGAATAACGACTCGATATAATATAATAATAAAATACACGGAGCGGAGCCTCTCTTTTTCCTCCCTCTCTTCGGACAGCGTCAGTGTCTGTCTCATGCAGCATCTGATCCAGTAATGAGTGACCCGGCCGACAGTAAAAATAAACATATGTATAACTAGTTAAGGGAGTTTGAGAGGTCATTAAAATAGCTAAGGGTGATGATCTGATTTGAAGTGTGTGTTTTGCTGCAGCGGGAGGAGCTGCAGGTGAGCAGAGCTGCGTGTCTCCGTCCTGTCAGATTAGACTTCACTCGCGAGAGAAAGATAAATAATCTGAATTCAGGGTGCAGTTTACTTTGACGCGGGGGTGAGCAGCAGAGGTGGGGAGAGGCGGGGCTATTGCCTCATCATTATTGCTGTAGATGTCGCACAAACAACTGTAGCATGGTCAATAGCGTCCGGAGCACGATAGCAACTCTGCGATCCGACATTGTTGTTGTTGTTGGTGGCGAAACACTTCAGCAATGGCGCGGGGTAAACGGAGGTGAGCAGAAGAGGTGGGGAGAGGCGGGGCTATTGCGCAATCACTATCAGTGATCTGAAAATGTTCGGATAGGGCGCACATACGGAGCCGTTTGACCCCCCAGAGAGTGGCGTATGCCTTTCTATCCACCTTGGGACCCGTTATCGTTTCCTCAGTCGTTTAGTGCCGTATTCGGTCGTCCTCGTGTGGCCGAACGGTCTATATGACACTAAACAGTAACGCAAACGGCCGAATTTGTCCTCGTGTGGCCGCAGCCTTAGTTATGAAACGTTCCCTTTTTGTTTTGCTTGTCTTTTGATTTTGTGTTTGCTTTTGTTCTTTGTTGAACTGAAAAAAGGTGCTCAGAATTATTCTTTTTTGGTCCAAAGGTCCACCTGAACCCCCGCACAGCCCCCACATCAATATTTGACATTATTGCAGAAGCCATTACTTGGTCACTTTGGTTGTCCATAGTATTAGGATTTGAAACGTTTTTTATTGCAAAGTTCTTATTTTTCATTAGGTTGTCCAATAGTTGAAAAGCATATTTGCTATGTAAATCGGCAGATGGTCCCAAACTGAAATGTGTTTGTATTTTAAATGTTCAAGCTCTAGCTAAAATGTTGAGCCATCTGTTATTATGGAGTTCACAATGAATGCAAATATATTATTTACTGAACAGAGTTGGATGTCAGCAAAGACAACAAACCAGATTAGTAGCATGCATTATGATGATCATTTAACCACACTATAGTCTAATATAATAATTATGTGTGAATAAAAATGCATTGCAGATTTTAACCTAAAGTGTCTTGAGTCTTTCTCAGTGTGTTGCCTTTACAATTGATCGCAAACAAGAACAAGAGTGAAACAGTAGATGCTGCTGCTGGTACTATATCGACCTGCATTGAGACAGAGTGTCTCAATTATAGAATGAAGTGAGCAGAGATAATGAGAAGTGTTTTGATAATCTTAGTGACTGGCTTTTGTAATTCAGAAATCAAGGCAGAGTGCAATGGCTGAGCATGTTAATAGAGCTTCTCTCGTTTCTGCCAGTCTTCTTTGAGCACAGGAAAAATCAATCTGGCACCTTGTCAAGGTTTTAAGATCGAGGTTTCCTCGTACTGTGGCCAGTGTGAGTGTTCTTTTCATCCTCTGCATTCGCTGTTGCCATGGGCAAACCACAATTTATTTATTTATTTGTACGCACTGGTGGGTTGAATTCCCAGTTAAGACATGAGCATTTTGGCTTGAGAAAATGAAAGTCCCCCCCCCCCCACAAATGGAGATTGACATTGAATTATATTAGTATTTGACAGATAACAAACAGTTGTGTGTCTTTAGTTCATAGCTTGCATGATTGAGGGCTCGGTCATTAGAGGCAAGCATTTCCCCTATCACATGGCAGTAAATGCACTTAAATAAGCTTTTATTTAACCGAACCAAATGTTTGTTTACTTTTAATAATTCAACTCTGATATTTTGCCCAATTTCATTGCTTCATCTGTCAGATACTTAAACCTCAAGAGCGAGTGTCTGTTTAGTCATTGAATCTATTGATATCACTCTCAAAGTGAGCATATACTCTCTAGCTAAAACATTGCTGAGATTCAAGATGTTGATTTTAAGGAAATGTACTTGGTTCAATTAAATACGTAGTTAATCATTAGTTAGCGAACTAACCCATCATTGCCTTATAACATTTGCATTTTTATAAATTGGTTTCTTTTCTAGTGCTGAAAAGTAGTTTCTTCATCCTTGTATAACCTTCAGTTTAATTGGTTGGCAGTTATCTCCATGTCCCTACTATCAGACATTTCATTCCAATATGTCAGTTACCTTCAGCTCACACATTTGCATCATTAATGCTTGCCTTTAATTTCTTTTTTCCACCTCTGCCTGAATAAATGCTTCCAGTGCGCCCAGCCTGCTTTACATATAGCATAAACAATGTTTAGGTGCTCACTCACTTGAAAATTTGAAGTTTTGAGGTTTCTCTTTCAGTACCAGCACATTGATCACAGAATGTGTCCGTGTTAATAATAAAACATATGGAGTCTCTTGCTATAGCATAATGAGAATACTTGTTATCATGAGGTTTGAGCCAAGGGAGAGAACTATTTAATACCATTGGACAGCCTGCAATGTTTTAGGATTGTATGTGTTACTGTTCTATTTACATTTGGCCGTAGAAAACTGTTCTGGCACAACTCTGTTCTTAGGTTTATATGAAAACCAGACATGAAGTCTTTTCGATCTTTATTTGGGTCTAATCTGCACTCTACTCAAATGTTGATCAGACACTTTGTAATGTTCATTCACAACGCTTTCCACGTCAGCTGCACCTGACATTTAATCCTACTGGCTGTTGGCAACAGTAGTATGTGACATAAGTAAATCCAATTATATAAAACATTTGATTTAGTCAACACTATACAGACTAGTTCATATTTCTCACAACGGCAAATATTATTATTTTACTCTTGACTATTTATTAAGATCTTTCATGGCACTGTATAGGGGTGCATGCCGGTTCCCGGTATTACTGAAATACCGGTTACTGATGGCTATGGTATACCGTACCGAAATCAGATACCGTTTTTTTAATAAAGTGAGGCGTAATATCCTGAAACTCGCCACCAAACAGATCGTGCGTCTTGCAACGGCTTCGGTGATTGGCTTGATTGCCAAGCAACGCCCTTCACCTTCCTCCAGAACGTCTGAGCCTTTCGGTTAGCTTTCGTTTTTCCTTAGCTCGATTTTGGCACGAAAATCTGTGTAGTGTGGCTGCATATGACTGCCAGTCTGAATGGTGGGGTCTGTAACCACTGCAAGAAGTTTATTTCTAGGAAAGGCGGCAACACATCCAATCTCTCAAAACATTTGCTACTGTCACATAAAATCAGAGTACAGGAATGTACAGTCTTCAAGCCCGTGTTGTCAAACATGTTTTTCATTGTTCAGTACTAAAAGGTCGAAGTCTCACAATTCATTTTAATATTAATTGTACATGTTAACTATATTATAAATGGGAGTAATTGCGGGATGATTCAATTTTCCCTTATGCAACATGAAAGTATCACGATATGTATCGGTATCGTTCAGTGGTGTGAAGCTGACAATTGAGCGGCCCGACCAAGCAAGCAAGGAGGCAGAGGCAGAACGTCCAAAAATATAACCCGGCGTGGGCATTTATTAAAAACATGGGCACAAAATTCACCGCCTCAATCTGCGGTTCTCCTTTCACCCATCCTGCAGCCACAAGGATCACACACACACACACACACACACACACACACACACACACACACACACACACACACACACACACACACACACACACACACACACACACACACACACACACACACACACACACACACACACACACACACACACACACACACACACACACACACACACACACACACACACACACACACAGCCCTCTCAACAGACAGGGCAACAGAGCCTAAATACCCACACTCCAATCATCACAACAAGACACAGGTGAGGGGGGAGGAGACACCACAGGACACCAGGTGCACACAATCATCAGCCACAGACAACCTATACTGTGCAATCACGCTAACAAAGTGCCATATCACCCGGCCTGAAGCCGTCAGTCCATAGTGACGAAGCCACCTTCGCCACAAGTGGTATCGGTATCGTAAAAAAGTCAACGATATGCATCCCTAGCTGAACTATCATTCTTATTTGTATTTGTCATATTGATTTTATTTCAATTAATTACATCCTCTTTAATCCCTTTTAAGCTTGATGTGCTATTGTGCAAATCCAGATGATGGGCACACTTAAAAAAAACACTTTTAAATAGGGATGCTCCAATCGGCCGCCGATTGATATCGGCCGATATTCACTCCCTGCCGATCAATCGGTGCTCTCTATAAATGCCAATCGGGAGAGCCGATGTAAAATACATGACACTTTTCTCTGTGCGCGACAAAACAAGCTCGCCAAAATGGCTTCACCAGTCTGGCAGTATTTTAAGGTGTCCGAAAAAGACAGTAAAATAGCGGTATGCAACGTGTGTGAAGCAGAAATCCTGCAGCTCCGCCCGCTGTGACGGACCGGTGAGCAGAGCAAAACACACAAGAGTTAGACCTCACACACTTTGCTATTTTATCTACCTCTGGAACAAGCTAAACTAGTTATAAATATATTTATTCTTCACTGTAGGGTCACTCATTACTGGATCAGTGAGCTGCATGAGACGATACTGACAGGCTGTCGAGAGAGAGAGAGAGAGAGAGAGAGACATTTTTTTTTTCTCAAAGCAAGGTTACACCAGTGAGTTGGATGTAGAAGTGTCAGAATCATTAGATGTTTTTATTTTAAAGTAAATTCAGATTGAACACGTAATGTAAATGATTGTGTCCGTCCAAAAAATAAAATGACTTATAGTGAAAACCACCCTTGAATGATGGGATGGTAGACTAAAAGCTTTAGGAATCCAAACTACAACATATAATAAGTCCCTGTATCAAGATTGATGCAAAACAAGTGAAATTTGACTAAAAAATATTTAGCAAATAAAACCCACTTCTGGGGTCATTTGGGTGGATTTGACCTATCTCTGGCCCCCCTTGCTCGATTTTGCTGATTGACATCTCTTTCTAACCATCAGAGCCAATGGAATCGAGGGGAACTCCCACATACTCCTTATTTGGTAATGTGTGTTTGTGAGACTGACGCATAGCCAAAACCGGACACTGCGATATCTCTGGTGGCTACCATTAGCAGCTAACTTTTACTCTCCGATTTTTACATACAAATTGAATTATGGATTATAAATAAAAAAATATTATTCCACAGAAACATTATCAACCTATGGATTAACCGATTCAGCCGCGTTTTTTCTGGTTTTAATGCCATTGAACAAGTCTTTTGATCAGATTGACAGCTACGGTGAGACGATCTCCCGTAAAAGCTACGTAAAGGTATGTGTTGTGATGTCTGAGTTTGCTTCCCCTGTCGCGAGTTTGGATCACTGTGAGGATATATATACCTAAATAATCTGTAAAACCTCAGCTTTAATCGGATATCTTGTATGTGCAGCTACGATAAGTAATAAGGGTATCTTTTATCTTGAGTTCTGTGCTAAAGTGCGTTAGCATTTTTCGCTCAGGGGTCATTTAGATGCTTCTTATGAGACTTGTGTTTTGTTTTGGTAAAAATGGTTTGTTTTGTCAGTTAGCTGAGATTCTTCCCGTTAATCTGGTATAACACATTAATAAAAAAAATAAAAATCAACCCTGCAGAAACGTTGAGGATCTGGGTGGCAGTATTGTCAAGAAGTCGTTTTTCTGATGCCTCTATCATTATCTGTGATCGCTCGTTTTAAATGTCAATATTGTAGATCGTTGTGCATTTAAGTCAGAAGACATTGCAATAAACAAGTGATTAATTTGACAGTTTGTGCTGCAGTGGGATAATTAGTGTTTGGTATGGGTGTAACGGTTCACAAACATTTCGGTTCGGTATACCTCGGTTTTTAGGTCACGGTTTGGTACGTTTTCGGTACAGCAGAAAAAATTATCACAAAAACAGAAAATATTTGTTGGGGGTTTTTAATTATTATTAAACTGTGAATAATGTATTCACTCAAATAAATACAAAATATAATAAAATAGACATTAAGGTGCAGCATTTTGATGAACTGAAATAATCTGTATTTTAACTTTACTGTACTAGTACTCACAAAACATAAACTATTAGTTTTTGGGTTTTTAATTATTATTAAACTGTGAATATTGACTCGAATAAATACAAAATATAATAAAATAAACATTAAGGTGCAGCATTTCGATGAACTGAAATAATCTGTATTTGAACTGTACTGTACTAGTACCTAAGCACCCAGTTTGACATTATGACTTGCTTGTCATTGTATTTTCATGTTATATTTTAAGATCTGCTGGCACTAACAATGTCTCCTGCTGTGGAGAACACCCTCTCGCTAGGGACAGAGGTAGCAGATACAGCCAGGTAGCGCTTTGCTAACATGGCAACATAAGGATATTTGGCGTTTGTAAGAGCTTTGGCTCGGTCTGAACTTTTTGCGAGTGGTGGAGGCTTAAATGCTAGTGGGAGTTGGGTTTGCACTTCAGTCTTTTTTCTTTTGGTACCGGTGATATTCACGTTCGGGTGATGCCTTTTCAAATGAGTGTGCAAGTTTGATGTATTGCCAGCCGTACACACGTGTACCGAACCGAAGGGCCCATACCGAATATTTTCAGTACGTATACTGTTACACCCCTAGTGTTTGGCTAGTTTAGTGATGAAATGTATAAACTGTGATCAAATCTTATGACCTGAACAAGTATTTTTCTGATATATCCACTTCAATGTGAATGTAGGCTACTAGATGTGAGAGTAAACCGAATGGAAATATAGCGGTTATAGGCTCAGGCTCTTTTTACCTTGTCATTTGGTTTGTTTTGTATACACATAGTGTGTGATTAAAACAATCGAGGGCTTTTATCGTTGGGTGTTTTCCAGATGCAGTCGGTTCTGACCGTATCCTATGCAGGGTACTGATAATTGTTGAGGATCAGCCAATATTAACAAACGAGACAGATTTCTATACTTCTACATTTCTGTTACTTCACTTAACCATCTTTACTGGAAAACTACCCTGGAGATGATACAGTTTGAGACAGTGTGCGGTGAGAGTTTAGTTTTTTGCTGTATCATACAATATGTCTAGACATTAAAGACCAAAAAGCTAGACAGCAATCAGCATATTTCATTTATTTGGTTACTTTGGTAACTATTGTTTGAGGCTAGTCCAGGACATGTAGAACATTGCTGCGGTTCGGGATAAAACGAAATAAAAAACTTTTGGTAATAATACTGACATGTTTTCATAACATGTACCACTAATGAAATAATCTATCATACATTCACACGAGCTTCAGTGAGGTCGCACTAACTGATAAAGATACTGGCTTATCCACTGACTCCTGATTCCCATCTCTTGGATTGGCTCAGTACATTTCCATTTTGGTAATCAGCTCAAGCACACAATCCAATTACATGGAGGTTACTGTGGGGCTTTCTGGACGGGGACCTGTCTGTGAATGACCTGCAGAGCTTCTGATGCACAGACAGAACGGTCTTTAAGAATTAGGAAAAGCTCTATTATTATTATTATTATTATTATTATAAATAATATTAGTGCGGCACTTACTTAATAATCTCCTCAGAACCTTCACTCTTTGCATTCTGTCCAAGTGACTTGCACACAGAAGGCATATCAGAAAGAGTTTGTAACTACTAAACTATATATGTTTTATTTTGGCACGTTTGTTCGATCTTTTGAATACATTGTTGTTATTAATATGGGCAGTTATGTCGTGCTAAATAAAATTTGTTTAAAGTAAATAAATACACGTTTTAGCACCAGGGAGTACATTCCCTTTAATAGGGATAGATGGTTGAACCTTTAGGTAGACTTTGTGCAGCCAAACGTATGCAAGGATATCAACTATAAAATGGTCTTACCATTTGGTTTATTGTTTTAGTTAAGTGTGTGTTCTCTTGCGTTTTCCTCACTTTTCAATCAGTCAGTGCTTGTTTTATACACACAGGGCTAAGAAGAGCATACAGCTGACATTTTATAGATGTTAGAACACTTCTCTGTGAGCTACAACAAACCAAGAGTCTCCTCTGCTTTTCTGCAAGACTATCTTAAACAACTTTGAAGAGGCATCTTTCAGCCCTTTTAATGGGATTTAGAGTATTGGTCTACAGATGAGACAATAATCACCATGACCGTATATGTACCTCCAAAGACATCATAGCAGCATTATGACATGCTGTTATAATAGCAGGAACAACAACAAACAAAGGCCTGCCCCCATTAGCATGCCAATATAAACACATTTTTGTGGCATTGCTCATATTTGTATTTCTCTAACAAATCTGTTTGACAAAGTAATTTTTCTGATATATAAGTAGCTAAGCTTTAATACTGATTATCATCTAACCTCAATAATAATTATTATGATATCATGCAGCGAGATTGTTGTGGCCTAGATAATCACACTGTGAAATGTTCATGTCGACACAAGCCTAATTTGAGGGCATATCTCATTTATGGCTGAGCAAAAGAGCTGTTTTTTATCGGTTTAATTCAGACTATAATTACCTGTTCTGCTTTTTGACATACAGACTTGAAACACATGTTATCCGCCACATGTTACTTTTTCTGTGAGGAAAATGCATTTGGTCATTTTCATGTTGTTGTTTTTTGGAAACTTTGCTGCACATGTTGAAGCATTTTTAAAAGGTAAAGAAAGTCATAGTAAGAGTCACTTGTAAAAGCTATTTCCCCTTGAGCCTCTTGTGACTTACCACCTCTGTCTGTTACATATTAACAGTCTGCAGAATTGCAAAATAAGTCCTATTGTGCTCTGTGAACTAAACAGAGTAAGAGCCCAGTTGTACACACCTCCTACTCCTGTATGTGATGTTTTTGTATAATGCCCAGATGGTGTTCCTATCAGACACATGCAGATAACAACATCACCCAAGGTCTGATTCAGTTGTGTTCCACAGCAAATCGAGCAGAAATCTCTTTCCCCCTTCCTTTTTCTGCACTCTCATTGCAGCTTATGTGGCCTCCGTGATAGATTGCTGAATGAAACTGGATCTGTGAAAAAAGGACAAGCACTCTGGGAGTTGCACAGCCTGCATGCTTTTCGCTCAACAGGGCACTCGCTGGGACATTTCCTCAGTGGGGCTTTTTCAAAAGGGCTTGCGCTGCAGTTTCAGCTAAGGGCAGTACAGTAGGTCAACTGCAGATAGAGTTTCAACCTCTCTTTTGTGGAGGTGTCGGACAAATTAGACCTCACAACTGTTTACCCAGTCAAACAGGGACAGCTGCATCTCTCCACCCTCCGAAACCTGCCACTGACTGTTGTTCCTTTGGGGAGCCATCTGTGAGGAATAAGCAGGCACGGTGATCAAATGAGTGTTCAACAGCTTTACCTCTGTCACTGCTGGGGGTGATATGCATGGCCCCTTAACTGAATCAACATGAGCTCTGTGCATTATGGGATCCAGCTGCCATTTTGGTCTGTACTAATGAGGGCTGAGTAATGGTAGATGGGACAAAATGACTGCTATGCTTAAAAGCGTCTCTTGTGTACTGTAGTGGTGCTGTTGTATTTAATATAAAATTGGTCTTGGCTGGTAATAACCAGACAAATGTGTATATTGAATATTTCTTGGAAGTCTTCCATTCCAGAGAGATTTATTGAATTGTACTCTCCCAATAGTAATGAAGCATAAAATATGCTGATATCCCAATACAATCTCTTTGGATGCTGTCATAGTTATTGGAGAAGCTTAAGGATTTGATCTGATAAGCCTATCGGGGTGAGCTGTATTTACACAACGGCTAATAGTCTAATATGAATTTGGAATAATTTTAAAGTTTGTGGTTTAAATGCTGTTGTTTTGCAAATAGAAATTACGAGTGGAATACATAAAGTAAAGTACTTATCCATTAGAGAGAAAAGTTACAATTCTTTACCTCGGTTGTAAAACACAAAGCAAACACACCATGGCTACTAATCAGATATAAGAACCCATGTACATAGGATCTTTCCAGGGCTCTACTTCGAACTGTCGGGTTGTATTTTGTACAAAGCACAAGGGCTGTACCCGAATATTCGTTCGTTGGAGTACTATTCGGGTTTCAATTTCGCTATTCGGATATTCTTTTTTTGAATTTATTGAAATCTCCAATATCAACGTAAGAGCTTGTGCCTCTTCGGGGGGTGCTAACACTTAACCATAAACGTTATCGTTTACTTTCTCCGTCTTTATATGTAGATTAGTGTTGTCACGATACCAACATTTTGGTTTCGATACCGATACCAAGTCAAGAATTGCGATTCCGATTCTTTTTCGATACTTTTCTTAAAAAAAGGGAAACACGGAATATCGGCTTTAAAATTAGGAATAACAGATGATTTTAGCAGTCAGAACAACTAAAGCAGCAGTGTTACTAAGAACAGAAACGCCAAAGAGTCACATCTAATATAAATATATATATAAAAGCATTTATTTTAATTGTATAGCAGTGAGTTTAACATTTTGGCAGCACTGTTGAGCATTTTGAAAATGTATTTTCATGCCTCTGTGCAAGGCTTAGTCTTTCTATCTTTATAGCCACTGGTGTAAAGTAACTAAATTCATAAACTCAAGTACTACTTGGGTACAATTTTGAGATACTTGTACTTTATTTAAGTATTTCAATGTTTCTTTTGCTACTTTGTACTTCTAATCCACTACAGTTCAGAAATAATGGTGTACTTTTCCTCCACTACATGTATTTAATCCCTTTAGTTACTTCACAGATCTGGATGAATGATGTGAAATATAATCAAGTGTTAAATCAGACTTTAGTTCCACCTGGAGTAAATCCACCAGCTACCCTGCAGTCTACAAAGTCATTCAAACTAGCTGCACATTTACCAGCTTTGAGAACACTTTCATGATCAATCATTATAAAACATATCATATATATTATTCTGAAATGGACCAATCTGCACAATGACTACTTTTACTGTCGCTACTTTAATACTTTTACTTGAGGAACATTTTGAATGCAGTACTTTTACTGTAACAGAGTATTCCTACACTCTGGTGCTTCTAGTACAAGACCTGAGCACTTCTACTTTTACTGTCGCTACTTTAACTATATTTTGATGATAATACTTTTGTACTTTTATTTGAGGAACATTTTGATTGCAGGATTGTTCCTACATTCTGGTACTTCTACTTTAACTCAAGTACAAGACCTGGGTACTTCTACTTTTACTCAAGTACAAGATATATACTTATACCACCTCCGTTTATAGCCTATGAAAAAAACTAATAGAAAACGAAGGCTAAAGCTAACGTTAGCAGATAGTGATGCTAGTTTGCTAGTTAAGTTTGCTCAACGATAATATTGCGACAGAAAAACTTTTCAGTGCACATCACGCTCTGCTGCTCCGACAGGAAGCTCTGCTCTGAACACCTGAACCGCCCGTTCACAGACTTCTGGCGTCTTTTTTGTCAACAAGCCGAGGCGCAGCGGCAGTTGCACTCCCACTTGCAGCCATGCTTCTCGTTTTCTCACATGCTCTGGCAGCTAGCGCGTAGCCGCGTGCAAGAGAGAGGGGAGGGACTTAGAACGTGCTTGAGAGGAGCGGGACTACAGGTACGGCTGCAGTGCAAGGAGTGGAAGCAGAGCGCTGAACACACACGGCTCTTATTAAACGGCGTTTTTTCACGGGAGTACTTTTCCCCGTCATTCTTAAAGTACCGATACTAATGAAACGGAGGAATCGTACCGTTTTTAACGGCAGGGTATCGCGGTACCTTTTAAGTATCGGTACACCGTGCAACACTAATGTAGATATGAATTTTCTCCGTTAATCTCCTTCACGTTGTTTCCATAGCAACAACAACTTCCTGTCAACAGCGCTAACTCTCCTTCAAAATAAAAGCATGTCCATAAAAAATAGGAAGCCAAGCCAAATTACACTTAAGACATATACAACTGCAACGAAAGTAACAAACACAATGCAATATCCTTTTCAATTTCAAAGAACACAAATTGGGTTATAAACATTAACAAATAACTATAAAACAACAATACTGTAGAATAACAAAATGAATGCCGTGAATAAACTGAAATACACGTGTTGAAGTGGTTCGCTGCTGATTACCCCCGCCCCCCCGCGTGGGCCCAATATCCGCTGCTGATTACTACCGAATATCCCAAGCCCGAAAAATGGTATTCGGGACAGGCCTACAAAGCACAAAGAGAATCATAAGATTTCACGCCTGTTTGAGGCAGTATTGATCTCATCGTCCTTCCACCACTCCAGAGTCTTTTGTGCTCAGGCTTCCTCATCCTTCATGTTCTTTATCGCACGGGGGGATGAGAACTAGATGTGAGTGTTAATTATTTACCAACATGCAGTGAGCTCTTACACTCAGCACTTACAAGGAACCGTAAGTGCTAGATTTTCAGAAAATTCACTCTTTCTGGAACCAGTTCAACACCGTCAACACCAGTGATGAACAGCCTCTGAAGGGTTGAATTATAAGATGCAATGGAACCTTTTTCCCCCCAGAACAGAGAGGAGTATCAAGTACCAGTACTTTATCCAGGGGGATTACCTGATGCCTTGTAACTGTGTTCTACCATGAGTACCTAATAGCTTGCACTATCCTCTCAGCAGTGGTAAACAATGAAATTAAATGGATAAGATGTCTCAATGCCAACCATTTTGTTTGTCCAGGAATTTTTTTAGAAAGACATCATTGTCAAGCTTTGGCTTGAACAGTTACATTTGAAGGATCCATACAAATGTTTCTTGCAGAAGATGTTTACCTCTCCTGATAGCATTCAAGTTGTATTCATATAGCACATTTATAAACGATTTTTGGTTGAGCCAAAGTGCTGTATATATAATAAAAGTAGCCTACAGTAGAGACACTTTACAGCAAATACAACACAGATTGTTCAGAATATCAGTATGAGAAAAACGACACCCTCTGTCCTTAGACCCTCACATCGTACAAGGAAAAACTTCCAGAGAAAACCCACAGTTTAAGGGGGAAAAATGGGAGAAACCTCAGCATTGGTTGTACTATTTAAATTGGACAATTACTTGGCTGATGCTGCAGGCGAGTACTAAGTATGTGCCAAGTCCAACGGTATTTATATGGTATGTGTTATTTACAAGAGAAACTCAATGTGCTTTACATCAATTATTCCCCTGAATAGTTTCAATATAGCACAACTAAAAACACATATTAAAGGTGGTAAAGATATTCATTTTCAGAGCTATTCATGACAAACACACAAACAAAAAACACATTTTCACATGTTCTTCTTTGCTATCAATTGCTGTCCGGACAGATTTGCAAATAGTAAGATAATATATAGAGGTCTTAAAGAGCCTGTGACACGAGTTTCCCCCATCATCCAAACCCATCAATTTGAGTAAATATTGTCCCCTTGAAAACCGTTACTGAACTGATTTTGGATATTTGTACTTTGATAACCATTAATCTGCCTTCAATGTTGACAATTTTCTGGATCTTCTCGGGGATTCTTAAAGTCCCCCCAAATTATGTGTGACGTCATTGCGGGCACAGCGCTCCAGCTGCACCGTTCAGGATCCCAGCTTCTGCATGTAAACGCACGATGGCGCACACAGTAGCAAGCTCAGACAGGGATGACAGGTTAATGTTGAACGTGTCTGAGAGCTCATATGAGGCTGAAGGATCGGTTTATGTTGTATCTGTTAGAAGTTTAGGAATTAGGTGCGTCAATATGGGCGATCATACGGTCATGTAGCCAGTGGTGGAATGGGACTAAAAATCATCCCGGGACTCTCGACCGGCCCACTTCGGTACCGCTAGTAAATTGTCAGTGGGGGATGTCTGGGGCGGCGGGTGCTGTAGGCTAGGGAAGGCTAAGCCTTCCCAAATATTTGTGTCACTGCATCCTGGTAAAATACAAATATAATGTATAATGTCTGTGTCTTTGACATTAGCGCTGCTAGCCACCTGTGCCATGTACTACGAAGCCAGTTCAACATACCCTGGATATGTTTGAGTAACAAACAAACTAACAACATCAAACTAACAAACGAGATCTTGCTAAGCGGTCCTACGACGCTGGTTATCAACTCGGTAAATCAAGCCAGGGTTTCTCTCACCAGCTGAGAGTGCGTTCACGGGGGCGGGGTTAGCTACATTTGACCAATCACAAACAGGGACAAGTGTACTGACAGCGCAGCGTCATACTTCATTAATGAAAAGTAAACTAATATTAGACAAATATGAGCTTTAAACATCCATGACTTAAACATATAATCCAGGATACAAGCCACAGAGTTGCACCTGCAAGGTGAATACAGAACAACTGGTTAAAAAATAACTAGGCCTACCGAGTGTTTGAAAGCGTATAGTTTTATTATATCACTAAGACACGAGTGGATCTGACTTTAATTACATTTGACTCGAGTGTTTCGTCAACATAATGTGTTGCTTAAAATAATACTTCTGCATACAGTATGTGACAGATCGATGATCTGATTGATGATGTAATATGAATGATAAGTGCGACACGTCGGCGTCTTCTCTGCATACGGCAGTTTAAACTGTATTTCCTTTATCCTGTAATATGACTTGAGAGATTTAAACTCCGCACACTGAGTTTATCTCTTTTCTATAGACGCCGGAGGCGGGCAGCGTCAGGTAAAATAAGTTATTTAGCCTTCTCAAACCTGAGCCTCACGCGCCGCCTATGGGGGATGTGCTAGTGACTTATCCGACTGGCCCACTTCGGTACCGGCGCATCGGGATTCGTCCTGATGGCCAGTCCGCCACTGCACCCAGCCCAGCCCACGTAAACTGTCAACGGGGGGAGCCTCGCTGCGGGGAAACGGTGGACCTAGTGTCCCGATCGGAGTGGGAATAATAATAATAATAATAATCCGTGCATTTTATCCATTAATTTCCCCAACATTGTGGTAAAAAAATACACGTTTAATCCATGTTGGTGTACTACAACTACAAATCGGTTTGTTTTTTCATCAGGAAATGCAGACCGGCACAAACAAACGATTTGTAATCATCATCCTCACGATCATTTAATCTATCATATGTTCGCCGCATTGACATGAACGCACTAGTAAATGTAGTTTCATCCACTTGAGTTTACAACTACAAAAATAATCGATTTGTTTTTATATCGCATCCTACGGGAGGAAATTCAGTAGCTCTCACTACCGATTTTTAATCCTAATTTAATCATCATCTTCACCACGATCATTTATGTTTATGTCGCCGAATTGACATGAAAGCACTGACAAATGTGAATATACTGTAGTCAAACGTTATTAACGTGCCTAAACTCAGTAATTCACCATTTCTACGCATGACAACACACTTTGTCCGTGTTTGGCTCTCTCGCCGCACAGTGAAGCGTTCCCGCATTGACGTCACTTCCGGCTTCCCCCAAAACTTCAAAATGAGTCGAAGGAATTTCCCCGCGATGTTCGAAATTATTGATATTTATCGGAACGGTATCGCTTTTTCTTTTTTAAACTGACGGTTCAAGATTACTAGTAGCCCAATATTTCATTGCACAACAGTTGTTGGGATGCTGTCACAGGCTCTTTAAGTATGTAACCTTAATCTCTTGAGGTTACGTTTTATAGAGAAGATTTATTTTTCATGTTGATAAGCAGTTTTTCCAAATTAGACTGGAGTCTGTCCTGTCTTCAATTTGTTGAAAAATATAGAACATCGTGACCTTTTGACTATATTGTGTGAGCAAATACAACTCACCACTGTTCTCCCGAGACATACACTGGTTCATTCATGTTTTTAAGCTCCTCTGCTAATGCAAGATTACCATTGTGTGCTTGAGTTGAAAAGGCACGGCTCCATAAACCATGTGGGGGTGTGTGAGGCCAGCTACTCCTTATTTATCAGCACTGACACTATCAGCAGTACCTTGTGAAAAGAGAGCTAGTCATTCAGAACAGTGGGGCCACCTTGGCTGTCAAGCAGGATTTAAACTACATTTCCCATGGTTGCCATGACGACTGTGGGAAGTGATTATGAGGAGAGGGTTTCGGAGCATTGCTGTCACACCAGTGGGTATTACCATAGTGGTTTGCGCAGTGATCATCTGAGAATCACTGGCTCGTGATGAAACAATTTTTTTTCTATACCAATGAAACACAGTTCTGTGATGGCAGATTGTACTGTTTCTCTTTCAGAATTATTCACCTAATAATTCTCTGTTCTCTTTTCTTTCTAGGATAAAATGTGGTTAAATGGCACAAGAACGAGTAGACCGTGAGGATTCTCTAACCCTTGCCCCTGAGCCCCAACCGTCTGAGAGGGTGTCGGACCTCACTGAGGCAATCCTGGGCCGTTGGCACTAAAATGTCCCTAAGTGGTGGCACTGCAGGCGGGAAAGGTGTGGACTCTAATGCGGTGGACACTTACGATAGCGGTGATGAGTGGGATATCGGTGTTGGAAATCTGATTATTGACCTTGACGCTGATTTAGAGAAGGACAAACTTGAGATGTCTGGCACCAAGGAAGGCATGGCGGCACCACCCAGTGCAGTGGCAGCGTTGCCTGACAACATCAGGTTTGTTAGTCCAGTGTCTGGCTCTCAAGGCAAGGAGAGCAAATCCAAATACAAGCGCAGTAAGAACTCTAAAGACAATAGTAACAAAGCCTCAGCTGGAGATGGGGGCAAAAAAGAAACTACAGGACGGACTCAAGGGGAGCCAACAGGCACAGCAGCAGGCGCAGGAGCTGCTGGCAACAATACCACCTCTGGAAAGAACATGGAAAAAGGGGGCAAAGCCTCCAGAGGTGTTCTAAGTGGTAAAAAAGAGAAGGAAGGGGCTGGTGGGAAAAGTAAGAAGGACAAAGCAGATGGAACCCCAGTCGTGGCAATAGCTGCTGCGGAGAAGGATGTTGTGTCTCAAGCCCAAGTGGCTTTGGGGAATAGTCGAAATGCGTCCTTTGAGAACACACCATCAACAGACTTGGCAGAATCCAATCAAATGGGGAATATTGCACTTGAACCTGTAGGGATAGTACCAGCATTGACGGCAAAAACTGAACCAGAGGAGGTGGAAAATGGTAACAGTGAATGCAAGACATTAAAGAAGGTGAAAAATGAAAAGGTGAGTTTTTCTTTTTCCTTTTTGTTTATATTGTCTGGACTTGTATGTTGCTTTGTAACATATTTCACTATCTAGTGTTGGGATGCCTTTGTCCATGGCCATTTTCTTATCCAGGTTTTGCTGGTCCGATTGTAAAGTAACCATTGAAATCATTGGTGTTTATAAAGTTGATGAAAGCAATATGCAGCTTTCAATACATTTGAATTAAAAGTTCAAAAATATTTCGGCGATTAGTCTCTCAGTACAAACATTCATCTATTATGCTAGCACATTTTTGAGGTTGCTGTTAAAGTGTGCCTGAATTCAATTGTTGTGACTTGTTGGCAACAACTTTGTTATGTTTTATTTTCAACACTTATACAGCTTTGGGGTTGTTTTTCTCAGAGAAAAATGTCTCTGTAAATACGGGCTGTCATCACCAGTTAAATCATGATGGTATTAATTAATACAGTAGGACGTTTAGGAACGAACGCTGCAGGGTTCTTGAAGTGTTGCTTTGTGATAGCTATCATAGAGGTTGTTGAAAGCAGGCTTGGAGATGCTCTTCATTCCCCAAAGCTGTCTGACATGTGATGCATAAAAAAAACTACGGCTGTTCTCTCTTTTACTACCACACTGTGAATAAGGACACCCTTGACGAGTATGATGCTGAGACTAGCTAGGAAACATAGTTTTTTATCCTGGCAACAGAGGCTTGGTTCATTTAAAAGGAATTGCCTTCAAGTTTCAAAACATTTCTTATACAATGTTAAATATTAATACCAGCCAACATGAATTGCAATTAACCATGAAAGTGTTATATATGGTACACGAGTCAGTAGAACCAAGTTCTTATGTTAAACAAGATTGTAACTCACATCACATGAGCCTTGATAAAGTAAAGTAACTGTCACATTATGTTCCACTTTAATTTTCTTTCACACAATTTCTATCAAATCTTACAAGAACAATATAAAGCTCTGTGTAGCTTTTCACCCTCACTTATCTTGTTCACTCCTAGAGTTGATATATCGCTGTGTCTATTGTGTGCCTCGGAGCCTTTTCATACTCAGGCAGTATAAAAGACAGCAAAGCAGGGAGGTGCTGAGGACTGTTTTTGTCTGTCATCGTGTTCCATTCTTAATCCCACAAGCCCCAGCAATGCCTGGTGGAGCAGTGTGTGGGGGAGGGAGCTGGTGCAAAGCACGCCTTCGTCGTTTTTCCTGCTGCTCTGAAAGTGGCATGGGGGAAGGGCTGTGAGGAGGAAGCCCGTTTGATTCCTCAAATCCAGGACACCCAGCCATGAACACAAGCTGTAGAGTCTCCTTGGGCGGACTCCTTTGAAAGGAAATTTCAGGAAAGTCTTTGTAATCATAATGTATTTAGAATGAAAAGGCTTTCGTGGGAGAACCACATGAATTGGTTTTCAACACTGTATAAATAAAGGAAAGGGGTAACAACTGCTTTCAAACATCTAACTGATGAAATATATCCTGGAAAACATGATGAAAAAATAATTTGATTGTTGCACACATTCATTTAGTCATGAAGAGCCGTTTTTAGGTTGGCAACTCCAGTTAAAAATAATATGTGCCTACAGGGTCTAACCGAGACTAGATATACAGTGTGTTGTATATTTAATTTAGTTGTATACTTTCATTTTACCAATGTTTCCAACCATATTCAAACCTAGAGAAATATAGAAGTTTAATCAAGCTAATGCTCAGTTTCATTTGGTCGCCTGTAATGGCCTTTTTGAAGGGTGGTTTTCTACCAGAAGCTCATAAGTTGACTTATCCCGTTTCAAGCCCCAAGTTTACACTACACTATAGATCTGTGTGGTTTTTAACTATATTTGAACCAAATAAAGGATTTTAGTCATTGGATCTCTGGTTTTTAAGATAAAGTAAAAGTTAGGTAAAATATAGACATTTTGTTGACTTGTGATTGATATAAATACATTCTGGGTCTATCTGTTTTCTGGATCATCCCTAAACCCTTTTTTGACAAGATGTGGATGACTCAAATTGTTGCTCACTAGTTGTATATATCCCAAACATTAAGAATGTACATTACAATTTGCTGCCATACATACTGTTTTTCATATGCAATTTGACTGTAGAGCGGACTGGCTCTGTATAGATATATCCTCTGGCAACAGTAGAAATACAAAAGGTGCTGCAAATGAATAAGATAATCAAATAAATAATTACTTCTGAACCTCACTCGCATGTTGAAAATACATGGTTTTTAAAATATAAATAGAACGTTTTTTATTTAATCTGTACATTTGAAAGCACTGATAGAAGATATCAGGTAATAATGAACATCAATCTATCCTATACATTTTCTTAAACCTAGATCGTTGTAGATGTTTTTAATAATATGAATAGTTAATTAAATAATACAAAAATCAATATTGAAGAAAACAATTACAGTTGGGAGGAAGATTTGGAAGTTTGTCAGCATCATTACAACTTGACTGGTGATTTAATATAACTAGCTGTCCCTCTCTCCAGCCGTGTAATCCACACATTAATCAGTATGTGTCCCTGTAGCGGTTCTCCATGGTGGAGGTGTAATAGCGCGGCTACATTGTCTGTGTCCTACGTTAAAGCTCTCCAAAGCATTGGCTCTTGAATGCTGAATAAATCATCTGTACTTCCTTAGTACAAGTGCTAACCACCTCTGAGTGTGTCTCACTCTCCCGCCTCTCATGATACAAATCTAGAGGACTAAGGCATTCGTTAGCTGCCTCAATGTGCCACTGGCCTTGATAAATGGAGCAGCCCTCATGGAAAATTACATTGGCATGTTACTTTGAGAAGTAGGGAGCCAGAGAAAGGAAAGGCAGCCCTTGAATTTAAAGAGCAAAGCCAGCGCTCTGCATGGCTGCCGGTGTCCAGCCCGGGTGGTGGAGGGATCTCATGAGAGCTACCTCGAGCTTTCTCTCTTTGCCCTTCTGTGCCTGGCTGACTGTTGCTATTTTGTTTCAGCTCATTCGTTTCAAGTAGTGCCAGGGCTTTTAAAGGCTCTGCAAGAAAAGAGACTGACTTATTTTAAGAATGGGAGTAAATCATATCAAGAAGCTCACTACAAAGCGAGGCTGTTAGCTTACCTGTACTTGTTCTGCTAAAGTCAATAATGCTTTTTAAAAGACTGACAGCACTGTAGTGCTTGTTCAAACATTTTTGGATCTCCTTCACATCTTGCGTAAGCGTGTATCCTGAGCATTCACCTAAATGTGCACACTTTGCAGACATTAGTGATGTATTAGGCTGCCAGTTCAATCATCAGAACGGCTTTTCCGAAGGTTGAATAGCGTTGTAAATCCCCTCCCCCACACCTTTCCAACGTCAGTTTATGGACGGCTGTGTCTGACCATTTCAAGTCAGGGTTTGAACTTGTCTGTCAAACTCTCTGAATATCTTAATTTGTTAAGCCTTCACAGCCTTCTTATAATCACACATTTAGAAAGTTACATTTTAAATAAATAACCAAACGTATAATTCTGATCAATGCTCAATTCCACAGAAAGCTGATACATGATAGTGTTGAATGATAGTATTGCGCTATCAGCCAGCCCCAGGTTCATTGCTGTTGTGATATCTGTGTTGTTGCCTCCGTCTGTTTTAAGCATTTACCCTCAGGGAGTCCCTCACTACTACAGGAAGAAAAACATTTGACACTAATTGTTTTCCATGTCTGCTATTGGCAGCTGCATTGACAATATAATGTGAAATGGTTTGTGCTTGTAGGCAAAACAAAACACTAGACTACATAAAGTATGAAAATAAAATCGGGGACGTTTATACCAGACGTGTAGAACATTTTGTTCCTTTGAGTCACTGAGCAGCTGCTAAAAATGGATATTAACAAATGTAGAAATGCTAACATTGGTTGAGCCTTTTATATTTTAATTTAATGTGAACATGCATGTCCCGGAGATACTCCTTTTTTCCACAGGCTAAGACGCATACCATGCATAGTTTCATACCACAAATCTTCAAGGTTTATACTGTCTTATCCCTCCGCTGACATGCCGTTGCAAATCAAAACAGCCAGTAGAATCTGTGTTAATCTAAATGGCTTGTGTAATCACTTGATGGAAAAGAAACGGCAGCAAAACGCAGATCTTTTTAAAATGTCCTTTTCACAGGTAATGAAATACTTTAACTTTGAAAACTTCTGCAAATTGGTAAAAGAAAAACCTCACATTTTACCAACATATATTCTTTGATAACATGACATGAATCAGTTCATTTTTTGTATTATCTTACTGTTTATCAAACACAACCTTGGACTTAATAGAGGACTTATTCTGAGATGGGAATGACTATGAGTTTTTAATAAATCTCAAGCTGCCACAAAACTAATAGATAGCTTCCAAAATTATTTGGCTCTCTAGTCATTTGATACTCAACCAAAACGCTGCCAAATGAAAGCAATGTGAATGTTCATCCAACATGTTTGCGTTTGCTGTCCCTCTTTCTTTTATTGGAGGAAGTCAATCATACAGTAATAATAATTAGGGATGTCCCGATCACCTTTTTTTGCTCCCGATCCGATTCCGATCATTTGATTTTGACAATCTGCCGATACCGATTTTTCCCGATCCGATCTTTATGCAATGCATTAAGAGAAAAAAAAGGTAACAGATAACGGCTGGTCATCCAACGCGATGAATTCAGCTATCTTGGCTGTTATTGTGTTGGCCTTTTCACTGTTCTGGGGCAGTTTCTCTTTCCTTTTAAAAGTCTCTGAAAGTGTCGGTTGTTTCAGTGTCGTTACCTGAGTGGCCGCTGTGTACTCGCCGTGTTGTTGTTGGTGTTTGTTTCTCAGGTGGCGTATTAGATTGGTCGTGTTGAACGTAGCTCTGTTCTTTCCACCACGCGGAACCTCTGCCTTCCAAACGTTGCATCTGGCTGTTACACTGCCTTCGCTTTCAATTTTATAATACTTCCAAACTCCTGACATTTTCTCTGTCCCGACTCCCGAGTCACCAGCTGAACGTAGCCTCTCGTTAGCTTACTGCTACTATTAGACACTGCGCCCACTCTGTTGCCAGATTTCAGAGAAATAAGCAACCAGGTCTGAAAACAAGCCCAAAGAAAGCAACACATACATGATGTTGTGTAATTTTAAACCAAAACTAAGTCCTCGGGATGACTTTAAGACGTGAACATGGTCATTTTTGTTTTGTAACATTAAATAAATAAAAAAAAAATTATAAATAAAAATATATATATATATCCCGACCCCCGATTTTTTGAAAATCATGTGATCGGCTCCGATCCCCGATCACGTGATCGGATCGGGACATCTCTAATAATAATGAAACAGTGGAAGTAGTAAAAATGTTTTAAAAGATATATTATCCTAACAGATTATGCCTCAGTCGTGCAATTTGTACATTAATGGATTAAGGCAACGTAAAAATAATTGTTTGTATTTTATTGCAATATGTTCATTGTTTTATGTTGCAAACCCCCATGTAGTATTCAGGGGTAGACATTAAGGGTAAAATGCCACTGGCCCTCCGGGCTGGTGGAATTGAATTATCACTGGCCCCACCATTGTAACCACTGGCCCGGAGCATTCGATTTATAATGAAGAAAATTAACACATTTGTTGCAATAGTAATTTATGCACTAACTACATTACTACTTGTACTACAACATTTTAATCATCAGTTCTTCCTCATTTTCCTCAATTGTTCATATTTGGTTTATTAAAATAATGATATTGTGGTCATTGTTAAAAAATGTCTGCTATTATTATGAGTATTATTATTTGTATAATGCGCTTTCTGCCTTCCTGTCATTAGGAGTTAGACATGTAATGGCTATGTAATTGATTTGATTAGAACCTTCATTATCCTAAACTGCTGGGACATTTCCCTATAGCCAATACCTTTATATTGTCTACTCTTCACTTACTTGTCAGCATAGGTCGGCATTGATGTACAGAGCAGACAAAAGACCTTGTTTATATTGGCATCATATTGAGAGGTGCAGTGACGCGTCCTAAAACCAGGAAGTAAGCTGCTGGTTCCCTCGACAAAAAGCAATGGGATTTCTCCACAGGGTTTTGGAAAATAGCTGGAAATAAGGTCTGTGGAAAACAAACCTGTTTGATAAATGCACGTTTTGTTCAGCCGGATAATCTCCACATGTCTACCCCACTTTTATAATTTTCTAATCATAAATCTAATCGATAGATTATAAAAAGGTTTTAGGAGCGTCACTGCACGCCAACTCCATTGATCAAGCTGGCTGAAACTTTCTCTCTCTCTTCTTCTCATGCTCCCTGTCACTCTCCTTTAACTCCTCCGGTGACTTTCTTTTATTTGAAGATTGTTTTTTGGCCGGCGCTTGGTCGGTTACCGCTGGTATTAAAAACATTTTGGCGAAAGGTTAGGTGGCGCGATGATCTGTAGGGAAGGAGCGCGCTCACGGGAGCCTGCTCGCGCTGCGCTCCGCAGCAAACAGCTGTTTGCTTATCACCCAACAACGACAACCGCCTCACAAAACGCTATGTTGTAGCATTAATAAACGAAACAATTTAACAAAATTGCAAGTCAAAATACCAATACCACAGGACAATTCTTTTTTTTAAAGCAATATTTTTAGTGGCCCGAGCGGGCAAGTGGAAAGTACGTTATGCTGACCCGGGGTGTCTAAATAGTGCTTCCGGGCCAGGGGGCCATTTATAATGTCGAGCCCTGGTATTTATATGCGCTTATTTCCATCACTAATAAGCTTTCTGCTTCTCTACATAGGGCACAGTCCAGTATGTCTGCACCTAAGCTGCACTCAATAGCAGTAAGGAATCTATAACGTTACAAACATTTTCAGATTGTTGTAGAGACCTTCATCAACCTTCACCCTAGAAATCCATATTAGAGAATCGTTGTAGCATAAACCTCCATTATACTAGATTCCTCACATCCCACACAGCAGACCGCACATCCAGATATTGAATTAGAAGAAGAATGTCACGGCCCACAAAGTTTATAGTCTCATTGCTCATGAAATACTTGTTGAATGGCACCACAGGCTTTTTGTTTGGAAATATTTAACACTGGAACCAGGTCTTTCCACTCATAAACACTGCTGCCTGCAGTCAGCTTGACCTCAGTGGATATTAGGGGTGTAACGGTTCACAGAATTCATGGTTCGGTATGTACCTCGGTTTGGGGGTCACGGTTCGGTACGGGTTCGGTACAACAAGAAAAAAAAAAAAAAGTCCCAAATACCTAATTCCAGGTTTGTTTTTTATTTATTTTGAACAGTAGTGCAAGTTTCAGTTTAAAAATAAGGAACTATAACATTTTGAATAATTAAGTTTATTACACAGTTAAAAACAAACCACAAACAGTACCACACACACTCAGATGGCCGTATTATCTATAATGGCTGATGTCAAACAAAAAGGTTCAATAAGCTGTAAAACAAAAAATAATGTCTTGAAAATATTACAAAATAAATAATAAGATAGTGTTTCAATCACTTTTAATCACAATTAATAAAAGCTGGGGTCCTCTACTATTGCATAAGGGCACAGCATATCCATTGAATGCCAAAAGCTTCCGTTATTTATTTTGGTCTCTCGGCTCTCATGTCCATTGGCTTCTTAAAAACAGCGGGGATCAGCTGTTGAACTGCTGTTGTCTTTGCCGGGTTCCGGTGATTGGCAAATCTGGGTGATGCCTTCTGATATGCTTTAGCATGTTTGGCGTGTGTTGCCATTAGCATACCGCACCGCTGTCAAACAACGCCGGCACAACGTCCTCGTCCGATCCACCACTCGCACTCCACCGTTATTATAGTCCACAGGGAACCCGAACTGTTCTAACACACAGCTGATTTAAAAGAAGTAGGTGGGGTCTTCTAGCTCCTGTGTGTTATCTGAACTCGCAATACTAACTTTTATTCTTTTTGTATTTTGTTCGTTTTGTTGTGTTTTCTTCTTCTTCTTCATTTGTTGTTTAAGGGTGGATACCGTTACACCCCTAGTGGATATGTGTCTTGATTTGTGTCCCATCTCACCACTTCCTGAAGGCTTTTGGGATTTATTGTCACTTTTGATATTATGTGTACTGTAAGCTTGCTATGACCACTAGTGCAATCTGGAATAATGGATGGTTTTTGGTTGGATTGAGTGCAACTGGTCTCAGGATCAAAGTCATATTGACACAGGTTTCCTACCTAAAATTCGAAGTTACTATTGCATAAATGATTCATGTACACTATAAAATTACCTCGCGTTTATAATAACTATATCCATGACAGACAAAATGTATCATCGGGAACATTTTTTTAAAATAATGAGCGACAATTTCTCCAAAGCTAATCCTGTTGGAAATAAACCGTGAGAATCCATGCTGGTAGTCTGAATGCCATGTTAGGTTTAATACTCGTAATCTGAAATCTACGTCTTTTAGATTTCTTTCATCAGTATATACTTTTTTTTACAGTTTTTTGTGTTTGTTTGAGTATAAATTATTTGAAGGTTCTGTTTTATCCATTAGGTCTTTTTTGTGAAGTGTCTCAGAGATCTTAACTCATAATGTAACACAAATAGAGACTCCCAGATGTCCTTTTTGTGAATGCATTTCTTTCCAAGTTATCAAAAATATGTGAGCTTCAGAATATAATGTGGGTCATACCTGCAGAATGTAAGGACTTCTGGCATTCAGCCTCTTGAAACTTGGTAAAAGTTTTATTTTAACACCAGTGTCATCTTAGAAACGTAATGTAACCTTCTGTCTTATACACAGCATTAAGAATTATTGTTATGGATGTTCTACAGGGACATAAAACTACTTTTGCAAAATGCAATCACAGGTCTGTCAAACAAAGCCTTTGTCATGCTTTGTCTTTGCCTCCCAGTCTTTCTCTCCCTTCTAAGCTTTCCACGAGGTGTGTTGCTGTGTCTGGATCAGCTTGCTATGAGGGGAGAGCGGGAGGCATGTGTGGGGGGAAGGGAGAGCAAAGGCTTGTACCACTAATTCAGCTCATGAAAGACTTATGCAGCAAGAGCAGCTGTCTTCCATTGTCAGCCTGCACATTTCCAGTGTGCCTCATTTCGCCTCTCAATGCGTGAGTAGCAAGAGAGCCAGGGAGGAAACAAACCAGAAGAAGACTGCAGAAACAAGGAAGGAGAAAGAGAAAGCCAAATATCAAGACTTTCGCTGGAGTTCTGTTTTTACTATTCAAAACTGTAGTGGGTGTGTGGTTGACCATGGAGTCTAATAATAAACCATGAGCCTATTCAGACCCAGTGTGTGCAGTATGCAGATAGATAAAAAAAAAGGGCTCTGCTGTGGGGAGAGGGGAGAGAGAGGGCATGTGAGGGGTAAGAGGGGGAGGAGGTGGTGAGGGCAAAGAAGTGCCTCAGATTAGGAGAGGAGGGAGGGAGGCTTGAACAGTGTTATGAATGGATAGAGTCTTTAACCCCCCAACACACTGAATAGTTTGTCACAGGCTGCTGCGCCTGTATGTGGAATGAGAGGAGCTGGCTGAGAGCTCTTGGATTCCTGAATCCTTGAGGCATGTGGTCTGATTAGCAGAACAAAACCCACACAGTGGGGAGGAGCAGACGTGGCTTTTCCCCCTCTCAACTGGAATTTTCTACTAGCGAGGGAAGAGGTGGCTAAAAGTTTGTACTGACTTGCTGTGGCTGTTAAAGAGTTAGCAGAACACGTTTGGGGATTTCTCCATAGTTTGGCCACGTGAGAAGCACTTACTCCTTTTAATTATTTGGTAGTTCCACCCCTTAATGTATTGTATGTTTTGTAGTGCACATGCTAAAATAATTATTTGTATCCACATCGGTTTGACCATGGAACACTGGGTGAGAACATATTTCGCAGTTCAACATCTTTACAGCTTGTGAAAGGTTTTTTTTTTTTAACAAAGGTGAAGTTAACAGCTAGGCAGTGTTTGAGCAAGAGTGATTAAAGAGAGGATTACATGTCTTGCCCTCCCCCTAATTCTTTTCTAAGGGGATTGTTTGCAGCCAGTTTGTTGTTAAATTGAACATGTTAAAAAAAAATCACTAATGCTTCAGCTGTGAAATTCCTTACTTCATTGCACTTTTGCCTGTTATCAAAGAGTATTTATTCCTCTGCAGTATAATGTTGCTTGTATATCTGTGTCAACCATTTTTTTTTTTTTCCTACATCAAGGTGAAATGCTAAATTAAATTAGCATTTGGAAACTTAGAGTCTTATAACACACAGGTGCCACCAGAAGGCCTGAATCCTGCAAACCCCTCTGGAACCAGTCCTGAGATGTTCTAGCTTGATATATTAAATGCTGCATCCTGCGATTTGTGTCTCGGGCCAGTGAAATATCAACAGCACATACCTGGCAATTATTTTGGTGAGGTATCAATTTATTGTTTGGTCTAGTCTATAACACATCAGAAAAATGCCCATCACAACTTCCTAGGGCCCAAGGTGACATTATAAAATCCCTTGTTTTGTTGAACCGACTCCAAAACCCTTAAATCTACTATCTGTCAGTTCAATGTAAGACATTTAAGAACCTTCAAATGAAAGATACTGAAATTATTAATTAACAATCAAAAATATTAAAATGCATTACAAAAATTCAAAATGAACTGAAACACAAGCTCTTTAGTACTTTCAGTTAGGTACCAATTGGACAAATGCTTACTTTACTTGTGTATGGGTGGGGTGGGAAATAAATAACGAGTAAATGTCTGAACCTAAGACGGCATCTTTTAATGGGCTCATAAATGTATTTATCATCATCTAGACTGGACAATTTACTCGGTTGAGGAAGTAATTTCTGCATACCAAAAGACCCAAGCAGAACAAGCTTGACCGTATACACGTCTAAGATTCTTAACTCAGTTCTGCCTACCAGCTGCTACTGTGTGATTATCTTTCATTTGCCTAAAAAGAAAGCATGTTACTACACATGCGTGTTTAAGTTGTGTGTGCTTCCAATATATTCTCCTGCAGTGTCTCTTTTTTGTTAACATGGAAGATTTGGACTACAAACCACTTCATTAAACAAAATAATTGTACAATAAAACCATTTCCTATGAGAATAATAATCCTCTAGGTATCTTTTTTGTATCAACTCCTGTTACACTTGGCTTGGCTTCTTCTCATTTGACCCTCAGTAAAACCTCCGCAGAGGTAGACGACGATGGCGTTGTTTGGGGGTGTTTGTTTGTCATGTTACGTCTGAGGAGATTCTCTGGTCTTCTCCCTCTTGTTACATTTAGTTGGCTGTTGAAAGGCTTGTCTGCCAAATATAGAGCAGCAGTCCACATTTCAGCATGAGAAATTGGAGAAGCAAGTAAGATCATGTGTGCGCCCTCCCCTGCGCTCGTCTGAGAGGTCAGCCTCGAGAGCAAGGCTTTTATACAAGCTTTTCTTTAATCCAGAGGCTCGTCTGCACATTTTGAGAATAATTGAATATCATCTGTTAAAACATAAATAGCTGTATATGAATAAGAAATCAACAACATAGTTATATGGCTTTATTTGGTGAGAAGAATGAATGTGAGGTTTGGTGAGTTGTGTCTGTGCTCGCATGCTTCCAAGCTTGGAAGTACAGATCTGAGATGAAAGGATTTTCTTTCCTATTCTAATCCGCACAGGCAGCTAGGCCCTTGTGATTATTCCCGCCCCCTTTTCTCCACTCATCTCTTTGAATGCAGGGCCTTTCTAATTCACCCTAAAAAGGGATTCAAAAGGGGATTATACTACTGATAGAAATTAAAGCGAGAACACGTCCGTCCTTTGGGAACAATGTCAAACATTCATGAGTCGATGGATGCTCACATTGTGCTAAATATTGAACTGATTTGGAGCAGTTTATACCAAACTTTTGATATAGTGTTTTTATTATATTTTTGAGAGGTTATTAATGTTAATGTTTAAATGGAAATGTTGAAAAAATTCACTAAGATTTGTGCACAGCAGCACAATAGCATACGCCTACACATAGTAGATGTATTCCTTTTGTTCAGCAGTATTTGCCTTAGATGTACTTATTTGAAAAGCATGATTCCTATGGGAGTTTTACATCGAAGCCCTTAATGTTAAACATGTTTGGGAAAGAGAGTGTTTGAGAATGAGGAGAAGCTTGTGGCTCACCGACCTGGGCCTCAGTCCAACAACTTAACGCTCCATAGCCTCAGAAGCGCTTAAATCCTCACACCCAACCAAATGCTCTTCAAGAGAAAAAGAGAAATAAATAAACTCTATATGTATTAAGTGTACCATCCTTTTGCCGTAGCTAAAGTTTTGCTTTGCTGCCAAGTCTTTTCAAACTCGATGACATGGAACTATTTGAGAGTAGTTTTAGAATACTGCTTTAATTTACACAGACAGCGGTAGGGTAGAGAACATGGATTGTTTCATACAAAATGCAAGTCGGGTAACTCTTAAGGTAAAGTATGGACAGTTTTCAATAATTTACACAAACGAGGAATAAACTCAGTCAAAAACTACAAAAATCGTATTGGATCTTGGACCCACACAGGGTCCACTGTGTGTGAAGCTATCTATTGACTGAATGTTGTAATTGACTCTTCATACCTCATCTGCAGTTTGTCCTTTTATTCCTCCTCTTTGGGAAATTAAGTTATCTTAATATTGTTGACTTCTGATCTCTTTGTCTTATATGCCCCTTTCACACAAACGCGTTTTCAGCTCCGGCTCGGAGCTGGAGCTGAAAAGTGCCGGTTTTTCCTGTTCACACCGCAGCAGCGGTGTGCTCTTAGCTCCGGAATCCGGTTCACTTCCAGCTCCAAAAAATGGTCGGTCTAGAGGCAAGAGCTTCTGAGCTAAGAGGTCGCGTCGCTTACGTCTCTCTTACGTCGAGGCGTGCAGGAAACTAAACCCACCTCCCCTGAACATGGGTCGACTGTCATGCCTGCCTACAAGCAGTAGTGCCTATAAACACACTTTATAAAGTCAGGCAACACTAACCAGGCTTCGTGTGATTCTGTTTATTTGTACCTTACTTTGACCATCCGTTCACTGTTATTGATCATTGTGGAGAGAGGCAGACGTTTTGTTTTGTATTATAGCAGCTATCAGATGGAATCAATACATGGGCTGCACAGGTTGTCGTGTCCGACTATCACAAGTAGAATCATAATAAAAATAAGCCGGTAAAATGTGCCTGGAGAAAACGGTTTATGCCACAATAGGATAGCAATAGCAAGTAGTCAGTTTAGCTTCGGTTGCTATGCTAACATCACCCGTTTTATACCAGAGAAACTTTCATAACAGCGTTGTGATGTCAAACAGCGTCAATTCAGACTGACACACATTCACTTAGGCTAAGGGGAACTGGGGATATGTATCAGCTGCTTGTGTGAGTCGGACAGTGAATACTTTAGAGTGGCCGCTGCAGTGTGAGCTAACCGGGAGCTAACGGGAGAATAAACTCCCGTGGAAGAGCAGCACTGCAGCAGTCGGTAAATGCTGCAGAAACACATTAATAAACAATGAACCACGGCACTCTGGAGAAAAGCATAAGGTTGGAGAAGTCGTTATTTAATTTAATCTGGCTTCGTGTGAATAAAAGCAACACGATCATTGTTGTTGTTGTTGTGAGCGCCGTAACGCCGTTGGGGAGCAAATCAGCTATGTAAACGGTGACGTCATGACACCGCAGCGGGAGCACCAGTCGGGCTCTGGGCGGTGTGAACAGAGCGGGAGCAGAAAAGGGAAACCGGAGCTGAACCAGAAAAGCTCTAGCTCGGAGCTAGAAAGGGAAAAGCGCTGGTGTGAAAGCCGCAATAGATGATCTGTCCTTAAAAGCCTAAATGCCATAAGTGATAAATGTAGGTTGTCCTCTGCTTATACCCCCTCTCCAACATTGGTTGTGTGCCAATTACTTTTATAGTGCCCAGACTGTGTGGAGGTTTGATTTTCCCGTGGTGTTTCCTTTCCCTTAAACAAGAGCAGCACATGCATCAAAGTCACCCCTGCCACAGCACGGTTCTCCTATGAATGCTGATATGCTCAATGGAGACTGCATCAGTGTCCTTGAATACAGAAGCGTTGCATTATCTATTGTAGGCAGAGAAAAACTCCGCCTGTCAAAACAATGTGCACCCTATATTATGCTGTTTTTCTCCCATTCCTCTTCTGTACCCTTTCGGTCAGCAGTTTTGTCAGTTATCTACTGCAGCTAGGCTAAAGTTGTAATGTGGGTGGTACTACTGCTGGTACGAATCCAGGTGTATATTACTCTTTATCAGAATCCAGGCAGATAACTTAGAAAATATTATTTTTCCTTGGGTCATCACTCCTCATACCGAAAACCATTTTATTTTTCCCGGTAAACTCCAAATGGATGTCTTTGGGGAGAAAACCATAAACCACGTGGTAAAAAGCCATGCAAACCCAAGAAGAACGTGCAAGGAATTTGGGAAATGCTTTAAGCATTTATTGACTTCATTACTCCAAAACATGGGCATTCTGCTGTTCACCTTTCAATGGTTGAGTTGGAGGATAAAGTGCTCCTTGTATGATAACTTCCAAGAGTTGTAAAAACCTTGCTTCATGGTATTATTAACCTTTGTGCAGTGTTGGCATCTGATAAGCCTTCACGTTCTTAGATGCATAACTCAAACTGGCTTCCAGATAGCATTGTGTTGTTATGGCTAGATTAAATGCACCTACTTAACCAATGAGCTACTGCAACACCATGGCACGGTGTCTGTGCATCCAAAGTGTTAATTTGCCATGTAGCTAACCAGCTTACCTTGTCAGATTTACAAAACATGATTACTCAGGGCTCGACATTAACGACTGCCCGATGGCCCGGGGCCATCTAGTATTTAGCTCGGGCAATGAAGCCTCACCTGCTGGTTGCCCGATCGGGCAATCTATTATGCCAGAATCATGCAGCTCGCGGATCCAGTAATGAGTGACCCGACAGTAAAACTAAACATATCTATAACTAGTTTAGGTAGTTTGAGAGGTAATTAAAATAGCTACGTGTGATATTCTAACCTGGTGTGTGTTTTGTCCGCTCACCGCTGCATGTGCTTATGCAGAGCTGCGTGTTGACTCGTCAGCAGCAGCTGATCTCTCTCTCCCGTCAGATTAGACTTCACTCGCGTTTATGTCCATATCGATCAGATCCAGCTAGTTCTAGCTAATGATAGGACTACCTGCTTATTAAAAGACACCTAAACAATAAGTGTCGCTATGCAACTGGGTGAAGCCACAAAGTATAGCGCAGCATTATGCATTTGTTTACATGCCCACAGGAACCCTGAGGCATTACCAACAGATCAACGCACAATCAACCCATACAGGACATCTCTTTCTCCACATTAAGTGTTAGACATTAGAATTGACTATTCTTGTCTGTCACATACTTTCTTGTCTGTCACATAAGTTGCGCAACTGAAGCGGTATTGCGCTAAAGGGAAATTATTTTGACCGAAGAGATTTAGATTAGCCGGCTAACGGGAACTCTGACGTTGCCATTTTGTGTGCTTCGCGGATGCGCTCGGCTCTTCTCGACTGCTGCTCGGGTCTGCTCGGTCAGCTTCCGGATGAGGAGGCATTCGTTCGACCAACTTACAGTAGATAACATTACAAACATTTTTAACAGGGGCCATACTAGTGTAAATAATGTTTGTTTTGGCAGTTATAACTGAATGTAATGTTTTCTACTTTTTTACATCTGGGAAGGCATTTGTGAAAACCTTGTGAAGACTTACAGAAAACGTTTGATCTCTGTCATTGCCAACAAAGGGTATATAACAAAGTATTGAGATTAACTTTTGTTATTGACCAAATACTTATTGTCCACCATAATTTGCAAATAAATCCTTTAAAAATCAGACAATGTGATTTTCTGGATTTTTTTTCTTTCTCATTTTGTCTCTCATAGTTGAGGTATACCTAAGATGAAAATTACAGGCCTCTCATCTTTTTAAGTGGGAGAACTTGCATAATTGGTGGCTGACTAAATACTTTTTTGCCCCACTATATACCCATTCTTCCTGAAAGAACTTGCACTGAGCTTCATTTAAAAATGTACCTATAAAGTTACGTATACAAGGGTTACTGTGTTTGTGTGTCTACTTCTCCACTGCTCAGCTGAAGGGTTGATTGCTTGGCATATTACGAATGATTTCCCTCTAACTTGATATGCAGGGCAAACCTTCTGATTTAGTGATCCATGTAGTTGTTTTATTTTTTTTGCTGAGAATACCTTTTTCCCCTCCATCAAAAATAATGGGCCATTACCAAAGTATGCACTTTTTTTTGCTACGAGAGTTAAATATTCCTGTGTGCATTTCTTTCCTTTCAGAGGGCTATTTCCAGATATCCCAAAAGGACTTGAGGGTGTTTGTGTAGGGGCTGTGTGAGTAGATCAATAAAGGTGAAGTTAATATGGAGATGAGCTCCTCTTCGTAGTGGAGGCTGGTGAGTTGTTTAGTCCTTGGCGATGAGCTGAGCTCGCACATTCAATTATGTTTCGTAAGTAGGACCTTTTTGTCCATCTGGAAAACTAAATTATATTTAATCATATCCATTAGGTTTATGTGTCCCTTGAAGAGTCAGACATGTTGCTGTTAAATCCATTCCCTTAAGATATATGTCACAATTATTATGGTATTTTTTATTGTTCATACAATAGCTCAGCCTATTACTCTAGAGGTCCTGGCAATTTGTTTAATGCTGAATAATGTGACATTTAATATAGCTTAAGAAATATGCTGCTTTGTTCCTGTGCTGCCTGACCTTCAGACTGTACTTCCCCATTATAATGATCTGACGTTTTGTCCTGATGTAGTTAAGATGAATGTCAAACCTGTTACCTCAATACATCAATTTAAATAATGTCGACCATATTCATATACATTGTATAAGGTGTTAATTTGTTGGCTGCAGACCTCGATTAATCCTGGTAGAAGTCAAGAAAAGTATTGTGTATACATTACTAAGATCCAAACAGGCAACTACTTGGAAGAACCTTTAAAGGTCCCATGTCATGGCCATTTCTACTGATCATAATTCCATTGTTGAGGTCTACTAGAATACATTTATATTGTGCAATTTTCCAAACTCACATTGGTTTCTCATACAGCATCTCTGTATAGTATGTGTATTCATGCTCTGTCCTAAACGGCTTGTTGGAGCTCCTGCCCCCCCCTCCCTGTGCACTGTACTCTAATTGGTCAGCTCGCCCACTCTGTTCTGATGAGTCTACCACCGTTACAGCGGAACATCAGTGATTATGTGTTACAATGGCATTAGCAACCAGAAAATGACACCAGTAAGGAAAAACAGATGAGAATGCTGAGTGGGGTCTGGGTGCCGTGTTGGCGGGACGTTGCACGGCCCGCTGCTGCGAGGAGCGGACAGTGTGAACTGGGTTCATTTCCTGCTTACTGCGTTGGATCTGCGAAACTGCGCGCATGGACATGCTGGAAAAGCATGACATGGGACCTTTAAATGAAAAAGTATTTTTGCCTTCTGTTCTTTGGCTAAAGAATGTTGAACATAAGGCATTGAATACACAAAGTCATTCTTGCATATTCCATCTTGGAAAAACGACATGTAGATATTTGAAACTATCAACCTTAAAAGGCATTTATCTTTGATGTAACCATCCATAATTCTGTCCCCTGGGTTTTAAGTCTACCAGTCCCCGGGATAAATAAAGATTGAGATGGAGTTATCATCCATGTTTTTGGATAGCAGCAGGGGACTACAATGACTGTTTATATTTACCAGGGCATTAGCAGATTAGGCACTCAAACTAACAAGGTCATCAAACTCGATGGCTGCGAGCAGCAGACCTCTGCTAAGCGTCTGGCAGAGAGAGAGAGAAGGGGAGATTTGGTGTGTTATCCTGTGTCTCTTTACTTTGGACATCACCTCAGCCTGACGTAGTACTGCTTTGAATGACTTGAAGGGCACAGAGGTGTAATTTCTGCTGAGATTCCTTCTGTGTGGCTGCAATGTCATGCGTTACAACACTGTGCTGACACTTTGCCACATGTCCTTCCGATTAAGCAAGTGTCTTATGAACATCTCAATCTGCTCTTGTTGTTCGGCCAAAGTTCATCTACTGAGTAGTTTCAAACAGCTCTTGGATTGATTTGATACTTTCTAAAGTAGATTTATATCCAGGTCATCCGGTTTGGGTATGTTTGGGGCTTCTAATTTAACACCCTGGATTATACTCGGTGAGCTCCAGACTATAATTATCAAAACAAGTCAGACATGCTATGTGGCTCAAAAAATAAACTGCGATGTAACTTACCCTGCTACGCTCTTGTAGTGACTTGCCTTTTCACCTGTGAGAGTGTTGAAATGTCATGAAGCGCTATCTGCAACACTCATGGCCCCAAGGTGTAATGTGCTGTAAAAGTCTATAGGCTTTGAAGATATAGTGCAGGTACAACTGGCACTCAGTAATAGTGCACATCACTGTCCATTAAGATAGACATGGTTCAATAGGAGCTCTGTGAGACAGCCAGCAGTCGAGGTCGATCGGAGTATCAAGCCCTAGTTAGAGTAGCAGCATGACTGCAGCTTAAGCAGTGTGTGCAGAACAGAGCTCAGGTCACTCCTCCGCATGTACACACACATATTTCTACTCCTACATCCTCTGCCTTAACCCCTGCACCTTTATCATCTGCTTATCCATCTGAACAGCTGAAACCTCTGGTGCTTTTTTTATATGTTGAAGAGCCTTGAATGGATTTTGGACTCTTATCAGGTTACTCCCACTGACTGGAAGTTCGTATCTCTAGCATTTTATTAGGGTTTAATAATTTAAAGGTAGCCATGTTGCCATGTTCTTAATATATCATCCAATACTGATATTTTAATGTAGCACAAGTTCACATTACCCTGGCATCCATGTCTATGTTGTGCTTAGTGTAATATTCATTGTTTTCTGTTTGTTTGTGTCAGCCCAGGTAACACAAAAAAAGTAAATCAGGTTTATTTCTAAAAGTATGTTCATGATGTGTGGCTTTTTGATTGTCTTTCTAATGTTTGGGCACCACCCACAGAAGAGCGTCAACAGAAGGAAAACGGACTAAGGGAGTACATCTAATAATAGTTTGAGGTTGGGGGCTCTTGGGAAATCTCACAGCCTGAATAACAACTTGCTTTCCTTGAATTATGTGCAGGAAAACTTGTAAAATGTATTTAGTTTGTTAGCTGATAAGGCTTCTGGATATTATGACTAGGAGCCTTTGCTAGGAGTTTGCTCAACTGTTTTTGGCTTTTGAGTTCAGGAAGGTAGGTACCTAAAAATGGAGTTTGGTCACAACTGTCAACATTACAGTGAACTGTGAGCATGAAGCCACACATGGAGCTGTATTTCTATCCCGGCTGATCTAAAAGCCTTGGTCAAAGCCTCAGACTTGTAAGACGTCAAAGAGTGATTCATTGGTATTTGGGTGGGAATGTATGTGGCTGAGCTGTTGATGACAGCCTCTCAGTTTGTTGTCAGGTTTCTCCTTGCTGGAAGATAAGGTTTATGACTATGGAGAGGGAGGGAGAGAAAGAAATCTTTATAGGCTCAGCTGAGTTTATCTGGATTGTCTACTCGGCACAGCCTTTTCTCTCCCAGTCAGACACAAGCGGGTGACCTTGACAAGAATGTGGCTTATTGTTGTAATAGATACTGTTGTTGTCAACTGACCTATGGTCAGAGTGGGAGGGTGAGAAATGGGAGAATGGAAACCGGGAGAGAATCACCAAAAGATCCAAGCAGAATAGATTGTTCAAATCTCTCCTGACAATGTAAGTGGGTGTTTCTCAATGTCGAGGAGGCTTGCTTGGTAGCACATGTCTTCCGAGTCACTTGCTTCAGAATCGAGGCAAGAATCCTTCCTAGCCTCGGATAACGAAGAATTTTGAAACAGGCTAACATATGTGCAGGTGTGCGTCATATGAGAGGCCCCACCTTAAATGGAGTGCGATTTCCGCCAAAGATTTGGAAATTGGTCCGTGCGCAAAGCATTGTGGGGATTTTAAGACCACGGAGTCTACACATGTGCAGCCTCGAAATTTCTCGCTACGAAGTATGCCGGCCTAGTAGGGCTGTGGCGATACACTAATCTCACGATACGATACGATACACGATATTCAGCCAACGATACGATACGATACACGATATTCAGCCAACGATGCGATTCGATATAATTCGATACACTTATATCATTTTCTGAAAGATTTTAAAGGGACAGTGGGATTTTGGTGACATCTTGTGAGTGTTCCAGTGACTTGGATTGAATTAATTCAACTGAAAACTGAAAGCATCAATTATACAATATATGGCTCTGACAGAGCGTCTCCAGCTTGCAAATGCTGGACAAAATGAATCAAAAGATGTGGTGAGAAAATTAGTTTCATTTATTGAAACAGTGCAAACTGTAGCTGTAAAGTGCAGTATCACAATGGACAATGGAGAATTAAAAGGTGCAGCAGGTGGTGGAACACGGGGGATTTGAATGGGACTTGTTAGAAATTAAAATCAATGTTTTGATGGCATAAAGTACCATAAACATAGTCAGTTTAAATGCTGTTTTATACTGAAAAACCAGAAGTTGTTGTGCACAACCAGTTGTTGAGCTTTTATTCTGAAAATCCTTTATCTCCGGTTAGCATTTAGCATGTGGCTAATATACAATTTCCTATAGAGGTGAATTTAGTAGCGATATGACACGGAGTGTTGCACACCGAAACCTACTGATTTCAACACTACAACTATAGACGTCGAGATATTATTATTGCTGAATATTAAATGAAGGTACAGTTTATTTGAATACGTTTGTTTACAGACGTGGGTAGCATGAGACAACATTCGGAACTACCGGAAATGATACCAGCCGTGAGGTATTTTTGGAGTATTGATTACAGCGTTTAAAATGTATTAAATGAAACGTCATGAAAGAGATAAGGAGGAGAAAAGGCGTGTTTAGTTATATATTTAATGTGCAATGTCTGAATCCTCTGTAATGCCCAACAACGAACATTGGAGACGTGGAGGGCCGATCCCCAGCAGCGCCAACCGGCCCACAGGGAGGATTCAGCAGAGGATATTTAACAGCTGGAAAGGTGGAGCTCGCTCACGAGAGCCAGAACACAGCTTGTAACATTACCGCTCTTTTTATTAATTAAAGTATACATTTGAACATTCTCAGAGACTCAATTAGTCTCCTTTTGAAAGCTTCTCTCCTGGACGCGAGTATAACGAACACAGTTATCAGACTTAATGTATCGATACCCGCGGCTGAAATATCGATACTTTCTCGGAAAACTAAATATCGATATATATCGCAAGATCGATTAAATTGCACAGCCCTACGGCCTAGGTAGAATTCCAAGTATGCTGGACATTGGAACAGTCCTTCGGCAGCACTCGATGATGTCGTATGCTTGAAATAGTGGCTCTGGAGCAGCCTTCCTCGACATTGAGAAACACCCAGTGTCTGACACATTTAAAATGGTAGACTAAATTCAATGATGCACTGCAGTTAATGTGCAAAACCAGCTAATAGTGAGAACAAAAAGCACAAAATAAAAAAACAAGACTATTTTGATGATGCAATTGATTTTTTGTTTTTCAAATAGTAAAAACTGTTCTGTTTCCAGCTTGTCAAATGTGAGGATATGGTGCCTTTTCTTTGGGCATACATGATTGGAAACTGAATATCTTTGAAAATGTCACCTTGAGGTGTATAACATTTTTATATACATATACAAAGTATATGATCTCATTTCACAAAGTAAGTAATTAAATACAAATGACAAACATCAATCAATAACAAAATTGATGTTAGTTTCAGGCTTGCAGCCCTACTTGCCAATATTCAATGTTTGTTTTCTTTGTGTGTGTTTGTGTACACATGGTGTTGCTAAGAACACCCAGCCACTAACCACTACCTGTAAAACCACACGGTATCTTATAAGCCAACCAGGCAAAAAGAGTAGTGTTAATAGAGCACAGATTAAGTATGTGTGGACAGTTTCTCTGATAGGCTTTCAACATGTTTGATTGGCACTAAACATAAGTGGATGTTCAGGTTCCCTGCATCTATGTGGAGATCTTTTAGACCTCTTGATACTCTCACCTCAGTGCCCTTTAAACCCAACCCCCAACCTTTCATCTAGCAAACACTCAGAGCAGCCAGCTGAGCCAGAGAGAGGAAATGAAGGCATTAGGTTGACAATGTGCGTACCTTACCCACCAAGTCAACCAATCCGGCTCCTAGCTTGCCTGCGAAGGTTCTCTGACGAGCAGGTGCACATGATTTGAACTTGTTTTTTTAAAGAAATGTAAGTTTTCTTATGGATTGTCATACGGGAAATACTTTCCATCTTATTGTCTTCCTTGTGTACTGAGATAATAATGAAGAAAGGGAAGATTTAGTTAAGGCTACTCGATATACTGAGGAGTCAACATACTTGTATTCTGCTCCTCACCTGATTCAAGCAGTGTTTAATAAGGTGATTAGTGTTTTGAGTGATTGAGTGAAAGGAACATAGGCAACATTAAATAGTCACTTTGAATCCATTTCAGCTGTTTGAACGGCTGCGAAATGGGGTACAGATACTGATGTCTATCCCAGGGTGAATTCGCATTTAGCTCAAAGCTCTGTTGTGCGTGTTTAAAGCTTCACAGGGGGGATGCTTAGAAATAGTACGGGTTTTAAGTTGCTCTTTAATGCTCAATATTTTTATAATACCCTAAAAGGCCATTTACAGCAACGTTTTTTTTTTTTAACCATCTGGGTTTTTTTTGTAATTGCTTAAATCTGTGGACATAGCGGCTGCCAGCAGCAGAACGCGTCTAGCATCCAAACAGGTCGGAAAAGTTGTTCACAAATCTCTAGTTTTTACCAAATATTGGTCCAGTTTTACTTTTCGGTTTCATCGTAGTACTAAAAGGAGAGGAGTTTTTCCTCTGTGTGACTTTGCTTTACTGAGCAAATTAGGCCACTGCTTCATAAGTGAGCAAATTGGTAAGCTCCACTTATCTTGGCTCAGTCTTCTACCCTGCGGTCCCTCATGCCTTCTGTCTTTTTATATCACTTTTACTTCCCATAATGTAGCTGGAAGCTGTAGGAGCAGTCTCTTGACTAATGTATGTCCTTTCGTCAGGGAGAGCATATGTCTCCGCAGGTAAAGCCTCTCACACTTGCTGAAGACATTTTTCTTTAACAGAGCTTTGTGTACTTGTGTATACTCAAAGACTTTAGCTCTGTTGAACATGTCTCCCTGTTAAGATATTACATTTGATTACTACTAAAATTCATAGCTAATGTGGAAGCATTATTCCTCTTTTTAACAGTTAAGCTGTAATTCACTGCTGTTGCTAAAGGCTGTGAGATGAAAGTGTGCTGAGTGCGGCTGGGGAAGCTTACTGTATGCAGACGTTTTTCATGTTGATGTCTCAACTTTCACTGCTCTATTTCCGAACGCGTAGGGTTGTGTTGCATCATAAAAATGAGCTGTAATGTTAAGGGCCAAAATGTGTCAGAATTTCCTCGAGGCAGAAAATGACCTGTTCAGTGGAGGTTACGTCTCTAAGGCTTTTAAGTTGAAATACAAATGTGTTGAACATGAATTCAAATCTCATTCTGATTGTCCGAGTCTTATCTAAAAAAGTAAATATATGCATGAAAGAGCGAAACGGAAATCGCTGTCTTTCTCAGACAATCACTGTTTACTCATTATGGCTCCAAAGAGATTGTTGGTCATGAATGGCCATCACAGCTTAGTTTCCTCAATGTATTATTCATGTGTGGTTATGCTTTTCCTGAAAGCACAATTAGCAGCTAAGACAAAGAAGAAGTTGCCTAGGAACTGAGTGCATTTTGCCAGCTGGTGTTACACAATAGATGTCAGGTGTTCCTGTTTTCTCTTTCAGTTTCTGATTACTCTCAGCCTCTAAGGAAATGTGTGCTTTTTGTATTAGACCAGTATGCAGTCTTTGACAACAATCGGGCAGGTTTCACGACTTAAAACATGCCATTTTATTTATTTTTTCACATTTTAGTAGTAAAATAAAAAGAAGCTTATGCGTTTTCAATTGTAGCCCTACGTAAAAACTGTGTTACTTCACATCAGACTCCGCACTGCAGTTGTTTGGACTGGTTAGGATTCAAATACTGCTGTTTTTAGGATGCGTTCACACCTGCCTTGTTTAGTCCGGTTGAATCGAACCCTGGTGCGTTTAGCCGCTTGGTGCGGTTCATTTGGGTCGGTGTGAACGCAGTCCGAGACCCAGGGCCGTTTCCTCCTATAGGCGGACTATGCAGATGCATAGGGCCCCCGCTGTCAATAGCAGTTTCAACTATCTTTTTTTTGGAAATGAAAATACTATATATAATATATACATATGTACACATGTACTTGGCAAATGAATAATAATAATAATAATATATGCATAATTGCATATAAAAATTGTGAACACTTATTTTCAAGTGACTTTTTTTACATTCGTATGTTCACGTTGTGGTTTGGAACTGCTTTTGAATATTATTAGGCATTTTGTTATGGAAAATGTTGTGCATAGTACAGATTAAAATAGTACTGGTTATGTCAACACATTTTAATAGATTGAGTTTTTTTAAATATAGGAGTTGTGTGTTCATATTTACCAACATCACAGACTATTCGTAATGTTGTTATTTTTTGTAGATTTGTTGAGTACGTGTTTCCCCATATTTCGGAGCAGTAGTAAAAGTAAGGGAGAAATAGACTGTTATAAAGAGTATTTTTTCTTCAAGAATGTTCTTAGTATTATACAAAATACCTGTTGTTTTTGACAGTTTAGTCTGTACATAATTTATATGGTGCTTCCAATTGAGTATTTCGTCAACAAGCAGTCCTAAAAATGTACATGCACCAACTTTTCTATCTCCGTATTGCAAATCCGTATAATGCAGTCATTTCTACTCTCAGACAACATGTAATTTGTTTTGGCCACATTAAGGGATAATTTATTAACTGCAAACCAGTTACATAGTATTTTTAATTCTGCATTCACAATTTTAACAAGATTGCCAAGATTATGATTGGAGCAGAGAATTCAAAGTTCAGGTTCAGCCTTAATATATTTGGGGAGAATTAAAATGAGCCGTCTTTATTTGTAGACAGCCAAGCCCCCTCCTGTGAGTGTTCGGTGAAGCATTATATGCTTAAAAATCCAATGTAGGATATAAACACGACTAAACTGCAGTGATAGCAAAGCTGTGGCTTGTGTTTTTGGGGTAATAAAGTCCAAATCATCGTTGGGCTGTCAGCCAATGAGTGACGTCTGAGGAAGATGAGAAATGTAAATTAAACATTGTTGAGAAAATGCTGCATCTCTTGCATTTATTGACATAGAGGAGCCTTATTGTTTACCTTTTTAATATCATTTTTTGTAATTTTCAATTGCTTGGTTTTCGTGAAATTAGCCTGTTTTCCTATTAAAGTGTAACAGATTGATGCATCCGCCCAACTAGTGCCCCCAAACACCATCTTGCATAGGGCCCAAAAAAAGCTAGAAACGGCCCTGCCGAGACCTCTGAAGTGAACTAAACAACCGGACTCTGGTCCGCTAAAATAGTTGGTCTCGGAGCACTTGCTTGCGAACTCTGGAGTGGTTCATTGCTGGTGTGAACGCAGTCCGCACCAAAACATAAGCGTAGTATTTACGTGTCACAAGATGTCCTCAAAATCTTTAGCGAAAGAGTCTTTCAAGACATCCGCGGTTGTTTAGTTAAAGAGTGAAGCAGAATGAAGTGTTGAACAGTGTCGTGTAAAGTAAAAATGCTCCGTCAACTACATAACACCTGCCGTCGGTGAAACGCCCCTCCTTACTGCAGAACGTCTCTCATTATATGTGCTATAATGTTTTTTAACGGACGTTGTCTGATTATATAATCATATTCGCAGGCCGCTAGTTTCTGTTGATCTCCAGACTAACAGCAGCATGAGAATAACCTGCCGAAAGTGCCGATGCTCCATGGCGGAGGCTCCGGTAGAAATTGCCGGGATTTGCGTTTGTACCCCCTTAATGTCTGACCAATGGTTGAAGAGCATTTCTGTGCACATGACTTGTGTTTAAAGTTTATAGTCCGTTTGAGTTTTGCCCGTGTGAACGCAAACCGAACCTTCTGAAAAATTAAACACTGTAACAAACTGTCGTCTGGTGCGCACCAGAGAGCGGACTATTAGGTGTGAATGCACTAATGCATTATACAAATGCAACAACATAGTACAGATTACAAGTGACCACAATCCAAATAAAGAAGCTTTTTTCTAACGTTTCCTAACTGGGTGTCATGTGGTGCTGAAAGCGGTACTGACCAAAGGCAGTGTAATCTCCACTGGCCTTTGACCTTAGTAACTCACCAAAGATGTTCACAGGGTCTGCCCTCTGTGTCAAACAGAATTACATAATGGAAGCAGGAACACTGAGCTCAGCCAAATAATGACACTAATGCAAGGACTCCTTTTTACTTAATGGCCTCTTGTGTCAGCAGGAATTACATTTTCTCTTTTCAAGATGGATGACTTCTGTCTTTTATTGTTAGACATGGTGTTGAATGTCTTAGGCTTTATCAGCCTGGAGAATCAATACCGTTCAATAGTTAAACAATCAACAACCACCAAATGTAGATCAATTATAGTGCTTTTTTGCGGGGTTGGGAAACTCTAAATACTTCAGATTATTTGTATTGATTCGATTTGAATTAAGGTTGCTACAATTTGATTTAAACCATGACCCTTTTACAGACATTTTCTTCATGTTTAACGACATTCACAATGGCATAATTATTAATGTTATTTAATTGTAGTTTAAATGCATTTAATACATGGTGTATAACTTACCATCATTTACTTATTAGCAGACATAATTACACTTTTCCTAATGTTTAAGAACTTAGTAATATAACAGATATGGATAATATAGTAGCACATCTACCTTAGAGACAGGTTAACCACATTGTGATTGTTGTGTATATTTACATTTTACAGCCTTGTTAGTTTAATCTACATCACAACTTTATTTTGTAGTACCTGCTCTTTCATAGAACCCAATTGACCCATAAATTGACCCATAATTGACCCACTCTAAAACACATTCAACCTGCTATCACAGATCCCCCTCTCACTCCGTCACTCCACACTCTTGTCTTGCCTGTGTTATGCTTTTATGCTGCTGTATTGCCTTGTCGGTTAGATTAAATTGTGTTCCGTTTTTGTTTTAGCTGTTTTAACTTTTAAATGCACTGTAAGGCGACCTTGGGTGTCCTGAAAGGCGCCTCGAAATAAAACGTATTATTATTATAAAGCACTGTTTAAGATGAAGAGATACAGAGATGTGGTTCATCCAAATGACCCAGTGTGTGTTATCTGACCTGACCTCAGGAACCTCCTTCCAACTCGGGTTAAACGCAGACTCAGCTTTGGTATAAAAGGGTAAACAAAGTGGTTGGGCTCTTAATGCTATTGCTAACTGCACTTTAATTTAGACAGAAAGCTTGAGTCTGCCAATTAAATCAAGGGGGAAAGAGAAACTGCGTATGGTGCTTATTTTATAGCTACTAATGCAGAAAAAAGATTGTGATTTTATGGTTTAGCAGTAATGTGTATTGAACTACTGTTGCAGACATAATTCTCTGTGACCTGTAACAGCAGTCTCAGATGAAAGAAAACCATTAACCATGAACAGGCATTTATTATCTTGTTTCGAGCATGCATTTTGTATAGGAAAGGTCTGTTGTGACAAACAAATTATCTGTCTTCAACATCACATGATTTATCTTCAGAGCTTATATACTTTTAAAATGAACCAATCTGACACTATGGGTTTATTACTGTGAAAATACCAACAAAACATTTGTCTAGCTCCCTTCGATTTTCTTTTGTTTTCATCGTTTTTCAAGACCCTGTATTTGCGACGCATGATTAACAAGACTTGTAGGTGGTATTTAGGCACATTGAACAAACTACCAGACCAAATGAACAAATCAATTAATGTAGGTCACTTTTATTTTTAACATTATTGGTTGTTTTGCCGCATATCTATTATGATAAGTTTAAAGTGGATTGATACTAGCTGTTAAAACATTTCAGTTGTTCTCCGAGTCATCTTAAAGGTCCCCTATTATACTGTTTTTCATCAATATATTATAGGTCTCAGATATAAACAAACATGTCTCTGAAGTGTTTGGCTCCAAATACCCAACAGATCATGCATTGTAGCATTACCCATAATCCCTTCTGTTTCAGCCCTGTTTCAAAAGTGCTGTCTGTTACTTTAGATGAAAATAAGGAGCCACGCCCCTCTGACAGATATTTGGTTAGAAAGAACACAATGGTGCTCTAGGAGAAGATTCAGGTGATAAGATGGGGGGGGGGGGTACCTTGATTGGTGATTGGCTAACGGTTACACAAGCCAAACAAATCATTATGACATCATAACATGGCCAAAATCTTTTTATATAAATGGATCAGGAGAAACAGTGAGTGAATCTTTTTTCCTGAAACATTCAGAATCTCTTTCCACAGAGGGGACACATGTTGATGTATAAAAGACAGGAAAAAGTGGATTTTGCATAATAGGTGACCTTTAAGGCATTTGACGATCGCTGACGTTAGTATTGTACACAATCATCATTTGGTCCACTATTATTGTAGCTCCACACCCTGTTCGCAGCAGGAGTACGGCCTAGACCGGTGTCTCTGTATGACACTACAATGTAATCCTTTTGTAATCCTTGCCCAAGCTCAGTGCTCAGTTTCTTAATCCTAACTCTAATAAACATGTTAAAGCTGAAGTTAATGTGTCTAGTAAAAAAAGTGCAGCATGTGTCTTATCTGCCACGGTTGAGTTATTGTTTGATCACTGGAAATCCAGGCAGAGTCCCCACTTTGTCAACACTGTGAGGTATGCTCGCAGATTCATCATAGGATTGTTGTCTGTCAGTTAAACATTATTCGTGCCAGTGTGGCTTTCTCAAGGAGTCTGCATGTGGTTCAGTTTGCGTGACACTCAGCCATTGTGTGGTTTTGGGGCAGATTTTGAAAATCAGTTTGTACATTTGGCTGAACATGGAGTAGAGCCTTGTGTAATCTGACTATTTCAGTTGTATGCGTTTTTTTCAAAAACCCCGGACAAGAGGTCAGGCATTTCACTGTGTGGGTTTACTTTCTGCAACCCCAGAGTGAATGTGCTTTTCTCCACTTCTCCATTAATAGAACTTGGAAATAGAGCTCTTCTGTTCATGCACATTGTATACTGGTCCCGTTTCCGTTGTGATCCTATTATTTCTTTGTATCATTACATAGTGAATGGTTCTTTTCATTGTATAGTGGCATCTAGACTAGTAACAGGATTTAAGCGAAAAAAATAAAAAAACAAAGCTCATCCAGGAATGGTTATGCTCATTTAGAAAATGTAAAAAAGGGCTGTGAACTCATCAAGATTATTTGATTCACTGAAATTATTAATCTCCGGAATATTGGATGGGATTCTTCTGGGAATCACTAGCATTCAGTGTTTTTAACAAATAATTGGAGAGTCTTAGGGCTTCTCCTATGAAGGCTTTACTTTCACACTAGCTGAATCATTGAACTTCAGTCTGCCTTGACCCTTGACCTGTTCTTTATTAGTGTTAGTCTTATCAGCCTCCTGTCATTTTAAACAGGACTTTACTTATCATGTGGTTATCACAAATGCATGTTGTAAGGAGAATGACTGGCAAGGGGGTATTTTACAATGTCTACATTTGAAATGCAACAATTAAATGGGTTTTCCAAAAGTCCATCAACAGAAAAAGACCAAGCAATTAATGGAAAAATGGTTTGCTAATGGCATGATAAATCAGTCATTAAGATGGCTCGTTGCAGCCATAATCTAGGCTACAGTCACTCTCTAATAAAAAGTGAGCACAAAAAATGGTCATCGCTAAAGATAATAAATGCATTGCAGGCCGACAAAGTGTTGTTTCGGGCATGAATTGTTTAAGCCCATTATTTGGGGTAGGGTATTTGTCAAAGGCGCTTTGTTGTTTGTGGTCAAAACATTAAGGTTGTCTGCTTAACAATTTTGTCAAGTAGACAAACAGTAGTAGTCTCTCTCTCTATAAAGTAGATTACAAGTCAACTACCCTGAACATGAGCACCTAATAATCATGGTTCTCTGAGTTGATTAGTTTAGAAGGTAGGCGATGATTTGCATCTAATACCATGAGCCTACTTCTCAACCTACCTATTTTATTGACAAAAGGTTTTTCAAGTCACTTTGGTCAAATATATCCCAACATATCAACACAAAGGGGTTTGAAGAGCTGTTTTTAGAAGAGGCTCTGCATGAACCTGTTTGCACTTTTCACCGTAGGCTGTCAGTGTGAGAGAGGGTTCATTGTGTGGTCTTGTCTGCGGCTCTCTGTGTCTCCATACGGCCCAGGAACAGTGTGTGGTGACAGCTCGGGTGATTACCTGTCCTGTCTCATTCACTCAGCCGGCCTGCAGCCTGGCCACATCATGCATCAGAACCCTGACACATGGTGATTAGGATGTCGTTAGGCCTCACTCTCTGTCGCTCTCTGCACACATTAATTTGCTCTTCCTCCGAGCTCTAGTGGAAAAGGGCACTCCACGCTCATTTCTGTAAACCATGAAATATGAAGCTTCTGTGGTGACAAGTCTTGAGCTAATATTACATTTCATCAGGGACTAATGTTTGGTTTTCAAAGCACTCATCACAAATTCAGATTCCTCCCTCAGACACTGATCTGGAGTTTCTCACCCGGCCCAATTCACGGAGGTGTTGCTGTCAAATGATTTGTTTTATATATCATGATTAATCACAGCGTTTTGTTAATCTCAAATAATCCAATTGATTACAGTTCCATCTATAAGTATTGTTCACAAGCAGAACATACTCAGAATCATTTATTCTGAAAGAACATCTTAAAAGGAAACAACAGTAGTAAAGTGTTTTATTTAAATGCAACTCTCTCTAATCCATCTCCTGGCTCAGCTTATCCTTTCATTTAGGAGGTTATTATTGCAAGCCTTTCGGAGACTTGCAAAGTCTGACTCAGTTTTGCAAGATTGCAATCATTATATAACCCCAACACACCAGATGCATGCCAAGTAAAAGGCATAACAAATCTTCATCTGGGTCTAGTCTAAATTAAGCAGTAAAAGTATCTTGGGGGTTTCTTTGTCACTATATATAGCCCTAAAAACGCTTAATTCTAAGAACAGCTGATGCTAAATGTCATTCCTTTTCCTGGTATTGGGTCAAAAACATACAGAACAAATGTACGATTCATTTTCTGGGAACCATGAATGAAAAATGTGTACCTGGTAAATGCTGAGATATTTAAACATCAGCTAAAATGTTGACCTGCTGTTGTCGTAAAGGTCAGGGGACAATCAAAGTCATTAGGACCTATCCTCTTTGGACCATGAAGTAAAGATGAACCAACATTTCCCTTCTTGCATGGAGGATAATTACCCAGTAACTTGGATATATGTTGGGATTAGTAGTTTTAGTTCCCTACATAATATTCAGTTTGGAACAGTAAGTACATTACAAATATATATTTTTTAAAGGCATGCAAGCTTATAATCAAACAATGTTGTGTCTTCTAAGTGTAATTGGATCCAGCATTGGCAGCGTTTTTCCCTAGCACTGAGTGGTTTATGCCCAATTAATAAATGTGTGGTGTTGGCTGCAGCATGGCATTCCTCCTGCAGTTCAGTGCTAATGATTTGGAGCGCTTTAATGTCGGCTGCCTTGGATGAAGAGCACTAAGCCTGGTGTCACTGCGGCCCTTTAATCACCATTAGTCTTTCTCTCTCCGTCTCTTTCCCGCCTACTCACTTTTCCACCTCCAGTTGTCTCTTGTGTGCTTCCCCTCAGTTGCTTTCATCATCTACTGTCCTTTTCATTCTCGCTTTCGCTTCTCCGTGTCTCTTCATTGCTGTCACAGTGTGTCAGAACAGGTGGAATCAATTACTGATCCGCCTCAGCAGCCCGCTCCCTCACCTCAACTAGCTGTGTAGTTGAGGGAATTAATGAGTGATCAGCCTTGGAGATGATGTGGTGTCACGGGTCTTGCTCAGCGATGTGCGCGGGAGGGAAGCTGTGGGAGGTATTGTTTGACCAATCCTGCATAACTAATTCTGTCCTTCTGTAATGGCGGTCAAAGCAGTTCACATGTCCCTTACTGCCTCCCCTGCCTGCTAATCACCTCTAACGTTGAGCAAAGACACAGAAGTATATTACCACGTTTTCTTTATAGCTTATCAGGATGACTTCCCTACCCTCTCTCGCTGTGGCCTCCATTGGGCTTCACATCTGCTCTGTTTGTACAGTGGTTTTGACGTGTCTCATATGTTTCTCACTCTCAACCCCCCACTTATTTCTTCACAGATGGAATCTCCTGTCTCCACGCCAGCTCCTCCCCCCCTCCACCTCCTGGCAACAGTTGGCAACAGTGAGATATCCTCGCCGTGTGAGCAGATAATGGTGCGCACACGCTCGGTGGCCGTGAACACAACCGATGTGGCCCTGGCTACTGAGCCTGAGTGCTTGGGGCCCTGTGAGCCCGGTACTAGTGTCAATCTCGAAGGCATTGTGTGGCAGGAAACTGAAGACGGTAAGTTTAAAGGTTCAACATCATGTTTAATAAGTGTAGGAATCTTTGGGAAACTCTGTCCTTGATTATGACCAAACTATTAGGAGAGAAAGGTGTGGATTTTGACAAATAGATTGGGCTAATCCATAGTCGCAATTCTGACATGAATGGACTCCTCCTCTCACATACTGTGTAGTGGATCTCTTCCAACAAACAAGTCTTAGATTTAAAAGGAAACAAGCTATACATATATGGGATTGTTTGTTTTGTGCTTTAAATTTATATAGCCAGTGGTAGCATGAAGACATTTTCGGTTTTATAAGGCTTTAGAAAAGCCTCAGTCGTTTAAAAGAATATTTATCTTGCCGTCATTATCTTACATATTGTGCCTGCTTAAATGTAATTGGATATGCCCTGACTGCCTCAGGAGCTGGTGGTGGTACTAATGCGTGCTTTAACAGCCCACATGCTGCATAGTATTACCAACAAGAATAGTAGTTGGCAGGCAGTTCTTATGTGGTCTTGATTTGTTTTTTGCTTGGGAGTACGCAGACGGGAGTTTGTTGCACAGAGAAATCTGCTCGCTGCAACAACATGCCTCATAACACAAAGCACTTTTTTTTTGCAAGCCTGCCATTTGGGAATTGAGTTGGCTCCTCTCCTGCAGTGCAGTCCGAGTGAAATGTTAGACCTTCTCTGTTTTCCTCCCTTTGATCGAAATCGCATTCCGCTGATTTAATTTTAAGATGTATCGCTAGCGCTATCAGGTTCTGCTGGGTCTGAAAAAACAGCCCTCCTTTTCTGTCGTGCAAGAGAAATAATGCGTACACCTAATCTTCAAAGCAGCTTGCGCTCACTGGCTCTGCGGGCATGCTGAGTACAAATCGCCCACACATCCACAGTGCTGCCTGTTGGTGCACTCGGAGGAACCAAACAGAAAAAGGTCCCTCATTAACATTCCCCAAGCACAGTCCCTGCTATTGAGTCCCCCCCCCCCCCTCCTCTCCTTCCCTTTTATTTTTTAGATTTTTGATCCAGCCCCAGGCTGTGTCAGTTTCACCCCTGTTCCCTCCTCTCTATTGCAACCATTTTTTCTGTTACCAAGCATCCAGCCCGTCACCCCTTGACTCTGTTTCCAAGCAAACTGGGAGAGCGAGTGCAAGGCAGGGGGGGAGATAGACAAGGCTACTTCTGTTAGTGACACAAACATGGCTCAGGGCCAACACCAGTACTATGTTTGTGCTCCCTCATTCTCTGCCTCCCACTGAGTGATTGACCCTCCCCCCTCGTCCTTCCCTTTCCCCGTCCTTTGCCTGCACTCACCCTTTAAAGCTGTTATTTTGGCTCAAAGAGGTAGTGGTTTGTCCTGATAGGGCTGTGTTTTCTTCTGATTCTATTCTATCTGGTTCAGTGGGGTAGAGGCTGGTGGGGGCTTTTGAGTGCTTTTAAAAAGCATTATGGTGGTGAGGGTAGGTATGTGTTGAAGGATGAGGGGCGGCGCACTCTGCAGGTGTAGTGCACAGATTGGTTTGGCCATCTGAGCTGTTGAGGAAAGAAGGGTTTCCAGGATCTAACCCACTTCCATCTCTTTGAAGCCTGTTTTTTTATTATCTCAGAAAGACCTCTATCAGGTAGACACAGCCGGATTGCAACTTCATTTGATAAAATATGAAGACTAATATTTGAGATATAATATTTTGGTGCTGCCCCTTATTCGTCTATTTTATTTTCCATTAAAAAAGATACACACAATGTGTCTTTCTGAGAGTGACGACACCACATCTTGTTCATTGTCGACACATTCCGCTGTAGCCATTTATATTTCCATAACTGTGTGCCGTTCCTGAACCAGATACTTAACTGTCATTCTTAGTAGTCATATGCAGTGTCAGTGCTCCAAACATACAAGATTGACTCTGTACGGAGTTTCTAAGGAGGCATTTCTCAAGAGCCTCCGTTGTATTACATTTTGCACAGTGCATTAAACAACACAAAGCTGAGTGTTCATCCTACATCATTTGAATGGTACGGGACCCGAACAGCCCACCGGCTAGTTTTAGCATGAAAGAGACCCAGATGCTGCTTAGTTCGAACTGTACCGCCATTCTGCATTTCTCCCTAAGAGACCTATGAGAGCAGACTTCTGTCATTGTGGTGCAACTGAGCAAATGAGAATCAAATGAGGAAATCAAGCGAATCCAGGCAGAGTACCAGGAAGAGTACCAAACAGAGGGCCCCAAAGACATTGCAGAAGCATCCTGATTAGCAGTGAAGTTGAGTAGTCCCCCACTTCTCTGCATGACAAGTCTCATACAGAGCTGTTTAGGCATGCACAGTGTGTGTGCGCGCGTTTCATTTAGCATGCCAACCAACAGCTGCTTCATCACCTCCGCCTTTCGGCCTTGTTGGAGTAAATGAACAACAGGCTCCCAGTAATTGTCTGTGCCTCACCCGGCTCACCAAATGCCTGTGAAAGGAAGGAAGGAGGAGGAGGAAGCAAGCGACAACTAACAAATACGATCACAGAAGCTGCACCTTTGAGCTGACAAGAATCTTATCTGATCAGACCAAAGAAATGTTCCATCCCTGTAATATGAGCACAGATGATGTATCAGGCATGTCATGGATAATGGCTAGACTGAATGTATATGTGAATAACAGAATAACATTTGTATTTGATTGGTTTAGTCCTGTGAAGGAGCGTAATACATGGATGATATGAGGAGTGGGGAAGTGAGTCTGTGTCAGTTAGTCAGCCTGGGGGTCAAGACAGAAGCGGGGGGAGGGCATTGACGTGGTATTTTAAGGCCCGGCACTGACTCAAATCCCCTGAGCGCAGACAAGGCAGTGGCAGCTCCCAGGGTCGTGTGTGCAGAGCGATGGGCCATCCCCTCCCAGGCTTAGCATGCTGATACCTCTAAATGTCATCTCTAAAATGCGGGAGAAGTTTATTGCTGTTGAACCGCAGCCCAGAATGCCTTGGCTCCTGCTCCAGGGCAGAGCGAACACAGAGAGGGCCCCTTTGGCCAAATACTGCAGCTCAATGCCAGTGTTCACCCCCCCTCCACCGCACCTCTCACTACCCGACCCTCCAGCACACAGCAGGCTATTCCCCAATACAGGTCCTGCAGCTTCTCAGGCGCCTTACTAGATAAATAAAACAGGCTGTTTGTGATGAATGTTTGTGTCATGGATTATTTAAGCAACACATATTACATCATTGTAAGCATTGGCTTTAGCACAGGAGTTAAACGCGGTCTGGCATACGAGTAGAAGAGGTCAGTGTGAAACGGATATTCCAGTATAAATATTGGCGAGATGTTGTGTTTTTCTCTTTTTCTCCAACCCTGTCAGGGAGCGGAGAAGGGGGATATTGTATGAAAAGAGCACTTGGCTCTTTAACTCACTCGTCGGCTATGCTTCCTTGCTCTTTTGAAGACCACCTGTCAGTGGCCTCATTGAAATGTTTTTACAAAGGCGAGCGGTGGCTGCTCTCCGTGAACCCGCTATAGAAACTGTCCTTGAAATAAGAGTGAGCATTCTCGGAAAGCCTGTAGCCCGCTGCCAGGCCAATGAGCAAGAAGAAGATGGTGTGAGAAATCAATCACAAACTTCTGTTAACAGTAGAGGACACACTGAAAAGAAGAGAACAAAAGTGATACGCCCCTTTCTTTCTCTAGCCCACACTCTTGAACTAGCTTAGCCTTGTTTACTTTCCAGCTTACCAAACCCATCCAAACCCTCCTCAGTGTTCACTTTGACAGAGTGGAAGTGGACAATTTCCACGAGCAAAACAAAAGCAACAATCCCATCTTGTAAAGATTTACCAAAATATGTGGTTGAAATAATTCCCGGTAAGGAACTTCAGATAGAGATGACTCACATTCTTTTAAGGTGGAAACTTGTCTTGTTAGACACAAATGTAGTCCCCGGGTGGTGTTTCCAAGATGGCACCTCACAACAACAATCTCTTAAGAGAGACTTGGTTCCTATTCATATTAGCCGACAACTGCATTTTGTTCAAGCACTTAAATGATCTTGAAACGTAAATCATATGCCCCCAAATTGTAGGCTTTGCCAGTGGTTGTCATAAGATATCATGTTTGCTATATATACACGTCAACAAGTAATGCACCTTTGGTAGAACTGTCTCTTAATCTGAGCAACATCTCCTATAGGAAAAACACCAGAGGGTTTGTTTTGACAGAGGGATTATAGATTTACCCAGATGGCATTTAAGGAAACTGCTCTTTGCCTCACTGCAAATTATTTACAGTAATAAATGCATGTTGGGTCGATAGAGAAGTTACATGCATGGCTGCTGTTCAGTGGTGTACTTCCACTGTAAACTACTGAATTGATATTTGTTAAGGAAGAAACTGCTGCATGCTGCTGATAATGTTGCGACGATGTGGAAAGCATACTAATGCTCCCCTCCTCTGCCTCTCAGTGGTATGAGAGAATTGACCTTCTCTCAGACTGTTATTCTTGTCAGTGAGAGTGACTTTGCTCTTTTACCTCTCATGAACCGGAATGCAGCCTGAACCTTTCAGATGGGGATCAGTTAAATGATCTGAAAGTCCAAATAAAACCATGCACCAAATAGTTGTTTAATGTTCCAGTGACTTGTAAACCTTTATTGTAGTACTAAGGTGTGAAACTATTTCATTTTTAATTAGAAAAAATACCTTGAATGATAATTTAATTAAAATCATTACATTCGATGTAATATGTTAATCAAATAATCAGTTAATTAAATCCTTTCAGCTAAACGATGACATTTTAAATATGACTGGCAAATTACCAGAACACTTGAAATTCTCAAAGTACCGCATTATCACCAGCATCTTGAGGGCTTAAAGTGACTCTTACAATTTGTCCTAAATTCCTGTCTGCCCAGGATTTAAGATGAGGTCAGTTTTAGGACTTTGTATTCTGACACTGACACAACCAGACAAGCTTGGCTCCATGTTATTCACCACGAGTGCAGAAACACTCTTAAAATGGACTGTTGGAAACATGCTCAGACAGTTGAATGCTCAACCGCTTCATTTATCAATGTTACAGTTATTGCTCATGGCAGTACCCGGCTATCTTTTATCTTCTCCCCTTAATGAATACTGACACTATTTTTCTCATTGTTCTCACTTTCTTGTCTTCGTGCAACCTTGATACGAGTGGTGCTTTTTATTGAAGAGCAAATGAGGAAGTGAAAAGAGCTAGCTGTCAATAATTACTTAAGCACCGGACTGCGTACAAGAGGAGGTGATAATTAAGAGTGGTGGTAATTGTTCACATTTTCGTTAATCAAGACTTGTTTGAGTCAGACAAATTTAAAGAAAAGTCTAAAATCCTTTTAATTTGGTCTTTCTGATAACGGTAATATAATGTCACATCCAATAATTACAAAGTGAGCTCCAACTCTCAAAGATAACAAAGGCCTTTTGACGAGGTCAGCCCGTGAAAATGCCATTAGCCCCGCTGAATTCCTGTTGAGTCGAAGCAGAGCAGAGGTCAGCCAGTGAACCCGTGGCCCTCGCCAGCAGCAGAGGACTCGATCTGCTGGCCCCACTGCAACCTAATGAAATGTGTTAAGGAGGGAGCGGGGGGGCAGTCACCCATGCAGCAGACAAACCTACTCCTGACTTAATTTGTCCCCCCACATTGCCCTCTTGTTCAAGTAATCCAAGTGGTGGAGTTTGGTGCGTAAAGAGGGCTGCCATTTGTTGTTCGACAGCATTGAAAGGAAATGAGTGGTAAAATTGCAGGCCAATTCCTGTCAGTCATTTTGGCTTCACTCAGCTGTCAGGAGTGACCCTAATAAGACTGACACAAAGAGGGGAGGGTGGCGACTGGGATTGTGCCAAATCACTCTGTTTCTCCCCCAAAGTAAAGAGGGGCTCACACAAACACTGACATACAACTTCCCTGTGTAAACAAATGATCATGCATGGAAAGTCATCTCAGATTTGTGTATAATTTGCTCTCTCCCACACGGAAATTAGTTTGGGTTTTTTCGTTAAGGGATTTCCATGTTTGGACAAACTCTGCATTGACATCTTTGTCCAAACAGCTTGAACATTATTTCTAGGATGAAATTGTGCGGATAATTTCAAATGGCTTTCAGAAATGTAAACCTAATCTTAATCTCTTGGCATTCCCATGAGCATATTTTTATGATATTGCCCAGAATTTCAATGGATTTTCACCCGCCTAGTTAAGAGACATTAATAAGTAAAGAAATATGTTGTAAATTATGTGAAATATTACAGGGAGTCAAAATGGGTTACTTTGAGAAGCAAGTTTTTCGTTAGCTATGACTGTCATTTAAAGAATTGTAACACAACCACAACCTACTGTTTTCCAATTAGCCCAATGGATGTACAATGAATGTATCAATTCATTGTTTCACAAGTCAATATCAACACAATAATGATGAATACATTGCTAATGAAAACAAAATGTAATCTTAATAAGCTACATTTTAGATTTAGAAAAAGTATGTCTAGTGTAAGCACGGGCGTAGAGCTGATTGTTCTACTTCACTCTGACCAGAAATAATAATTATCTCTAATTATCTTAAGGAGGGAATCAAGTGGAAATGGCAGTGTTGCAATAATGATGTAAAATGATTTTGAAGTTTCCGTCGTTCTTTCTACTAACATAGAAACTGGCTGTTTGGCTAAGAAATTGAATAGCAGAAGTAAAAATCATTTTCACTCCTGCCATGGTTGACGAATAGGACAGGATAACTCAGTGAAAGCTTTCAGAAGCATACATTTAGATTGCCTACTTATTACAAATCATTCAAACGTGAAGTGTTGCCACCATTTCTTGTTTGTAGTTTTTAGAACCATTTCCATTTGGTTTAAGATGCATCAACCTTTCTTTAAATATCCTTGATATGTCCCAGATAACATTTGAGAACCTAGTTTATTAGCATTCACACTGAGTGTAGCCGAGGCAGAGATCTGAGGCGACCCAGAAGCCAAGGCCCGCTCTGACAGGATTACAGAGCTGCTTGGCTTCAACACGGGAGGGTGGCCAGAAGGACCCCCCTCTTAGGAAAATACTCATTCACAGTCCACAAAAAGGCTTGTAAAGGATTCAGACCTTGAAGCAAAGAAATTGATTAATTGAAAATTGAGCAATAGGTCTTTCTGTAGCCTATGTGTTAGTGATGGTGGATGTGTATGTCCATGGCTGCCATATTCATTTGTACATTTAATTACACATGTATCCAAATATAGTAGAGACATGTTATAGGGTTACTTTCTAATGATTAACGTATTGACTCACCTATTGCCACTGATGGCACTTGAACAGTTTATTAAGAATGTAAATGCTCAGTCAGATTGACGCCCATTTGATTATTGCACTAATTCATATTTCACGTTTATAAAGCCCTAGTTTTTGCTACACTGAGGTCTGCTCTTCAGCGGCAGTCGCCTGGGAGTTGCAGTAGAGGGAAATACAGGGGACTTCTCAAGGAGAACTCAATACATAGAATGATGTTCCCACAGGGCAGTGATCCCTATCCAACAGCCAAATACATCACGCAATTTCTTAAGAACAGGATTGTGAAATCTTTGATATACGAGACAAGCGTCAGACCTGTTTAAGAAAACCTTTGCATTGGATTGAAGATAGTTTCGGAGATAATCAGCATTCAGCTTCATTCAGTTGACGTAAATCTGTGGGAAGAATTACAGAAAATCATAGAAATCTCGATGTGTCAAGCTATACATTCTTTAAAATGACCAACAGCTAGTATCAGTCATTTGTTGAAATACCAACTTTGATTACTGTATTTCAAGTACATTTTTTTTTTATAGTTACAAATTAATTTCATTTATTGAGGCTATAATATTATCACAAACTCATTCAAAAAATACTATGTATATTTAAAGAAATGTAATGTTATAATTAAGCATTTTTAAATGACTGCTTCTCGTCAAACAATGGTAGGGGTTTAAATGTTTTCATTCTCAAGACTTTCAAATTGTTGAACTATGCAATTAAAACACTTAAATTGGTACCGGTAACTATTTCCATAGTCTTTTATTATTATTATCATTATTTCCTTGATTTTATGTTATTTATTATTTATTTTAGATTGTATTGATCTGTGTGAATCTTTGCTGTACTGTTTTTTTCACGCTTACCCTGTTGCTGCTTTGTACAACTGAATTTCCCCTCGGGGATTAATAAAGGTTCATCTTATCTTATCTTATCTTAATTTATGCTCCTCCATTGTCAGCGCTAATGTTCATTTTAAATCGTTACAGACAACTCGTGGTATAATTTCTAAACCCTCTCGCATGAGAAAGAAGGGCAGACTATATCCTGCACATCATGAAAGACTACTCATTCATTTGCCCTGCCTTGATTTACATCCTACCACAACCAGCTGCCAGAGCCATTTTGTCTTGGAGTGTTCGAAGAGCTTAGGGGGGCGGTCTGTTGAAGGCGTTTAAGAAAAGGTCTGTGTTTTTGTAATGTGACATAAATCTGAACTTGAGAACCTCTCCTGAACGACATTTGCAGTTGGATCTAGCCTCGACCATGTTTTCAGGCCATAGAGTGAAGGACGAGACTTGTGGCCAAGTGTCAGCAGGTTCCTGTAAACATATATAAATGCCTTATACACTCGCCGCTTTATGCCAGAGGCAGCAAGAGAAAAATGAGGTCTGAACTGTGACTTGTGTATGGGAGGGGAAAAAGATTGTAAGCCAGGGAGGGTTATGCCATTGAAAAGAGGAAGTGAAGGTGAAGGAGAGAGGGAAAATGGGGTGAGCAAGAGGTTTCCTGAGCTAATAAAATGCTCCGAGGGCGGAAGCTGCCAGCCAGCATTCCTGTGCCATTAGATAAGTTAGCTCACTGCAGCCTCCAGTTTCTCTGCAGTGCTGAAGTGGCATGCTGAGGTCACCACTGGGGAGTGGGGGGGATGGTGGGAGCAATACAATGTTTTTGTGCTCGGCCGTTGCTCCTAATCCTCTGAAGTTGATGAATTACTTTTGAATGGACGTGCGAAAACTAGAAATTAGCACCAATCTCCCTCCAGCACTCTGCCGACTTTGTGCAATAACATGAATTATTTTTAACTGACGTTTAATGTGTAAAAAATGTAAAAGAAGGGTTTAAGATTAGTGCTTCTGTACTTTTCATTTCTTTACTACAAAGACAAACTGCCTTCAGATGAACAGTATTTGGTGTCTTAAGAGAAACAAACTGAGAGTTGTGATCTTTTGAACTAATTTTAGATTTCTAATAAGAGGTCAGGTTTCACACTCGGGTTGGGGTGTGTAACTCTCACGAGTGCACCCACATTCACACTAGCCAAATGGCAACACAGAAGCTTCAAAGTGTGACAGATTGCACCAATACCAGTGAAGTCAAGGATCTTGTATTGCACACTCAGTTACATTCTGTCAAACTGAACCGGTTTAACCCAGGAGCTTGTTTGTGTGTTTATTTGTTTGTAAGAAGCTGTTTTAGTAGATTAAACTTCTCCCCAAGGTAGTACATTTCTCAGCTGGAAAGGGAGATGGAGGAATGGAAAAAAAGTATTTGCCTCCAAGTAATTCTCCTTCAGCGAAATCTCTCGCGCTGTGAGATGGCTTATTTTAAATGGAAAGGATGTTCAGTGAATATTCCCCAGTTACCTTAGTGTGATCGCTCTTAGTGGGACCTTCTGCCAGTATCCTATAAAGGTTTTACTATACTGACTGCAGTGGAGTCTGTTCCAAGTCATTTCGAAGATATCAGTCAGTCTTGCCCCTACGGCTTTACTGTGTAAAGCAGTTTAAAAAACGATCTTTGACTTGTGTAACTGTCTTGCATGTGACACCCTTTAGCAAAGATCAACACATTAATGCAGCAGCCAGGATTCTCTTTTTGCTCACATATTAAAGACAGTTACATTATGCATCTCAACATGAAACATTCTGTGTTGTGTTGTTTCCATAATTGTCATTGTTAACACTTCTTTCTCCTTGTCTCACAGGCATGCTGGTGGTCAATGTTACCTGGAGGAATAAGACATATGTGGGCACTCTGTTGGACTGCACACGGCATGACTGGGCACCCCCCAGGTAAGAAGCATTTCCATGTCTGGCTTCTGTTTTAACTGGAGAAAACAGTGTGTATTTAAATGGTAACATTTAAACATTCTTCATTTGAACTGCATTTCTATGAATAGGGCTTCAGTTGTTTGGAGTTGTTCAAACGGAAGCTACACACACACACACACTGATTCAGCATTGTATCTGCACTTTACAAAGATTTTACAGTCACAGATGTTAGTTGTAAATGTCAAGGAAAAAAAGTCATGGTTTCCATGAATCATTGATGCAGTCTCTCTAGCCAAGCTGTACTTGGTCTCTTAACCTTTTCATATTCTCTGTGATATGAATCTGCTGTAGTAGCATCAGCTCAAGGATATACGGCTTAATGCACAAACTTGCTTGTGTACAGCTGGACCTTGCAAGTACATGTTAGCCTTTATCTGAAGTCTGTGGAATCAGGATTCATTGGCAACCGGCTGACGTCCCAGGAGGAAGTAGTGGAAATAGAAAGCTACTCTAACAAGCCAGATTGCAGAATCCAATTATTGGACTAATAGCTTTTCCTTGACGCTGTAAAACATTCTCTTTCTAAGGCTGCATTTTTTTGGATCAGTGTTATGTAGGCGGTACCTTAAGGTATTTGTAATGTCTGGGTATTCGCTATTGTTATGCAAAATAAACAGGTTTTGTGAAATACATTGCCAAACACTTGCTTTGATTTAGATAACCTGTACATGATCTAAATGTAAATATAAATCTATATTTGAAATGCATGGTTAAGTGCAGGAAAAAAGAAAATCAAGATTAAAGCAGCACTAATGGAAAACAAGATGGGGCTGTACCACACTAATGTATCACTGTATATCACTGTATAATGTTCAGTAAGTGAGGTTTGCTGGGCTGTATTTGCACTGAGATAGTCTTATAATTTGTAGCACAACTACATTAGGGACACACCATGAATAATTCAGAAGGCTTTCAGTGGACTGAATATAAACTTGGGCTTATAATGAGTCCAAATTATTCTACCTCTGCCAGACTACGGATGTATTCGCATTCCCTGCTGGGGTTGAAATTGTTAGGAGAGACTTGTCGAGGACTTGTCGAGTCATTCCAGCCCAGTGCCTCTCGTTGTCACAGATTGCTAACCTTCACTGCTGTGCAACAAATATAATTACATTACTGTTATGGAGAGATAATGCCAAACTGCTATTTTAAGAATTGTAATGACTTTGTTTTGATAATAAAGCAGCTAGAATGTTTACTGATGTCTTTTCAAATTATGTTTACATGCTTTTGAGTTGTCGTGTGGCTTTGTTTAATGTGCAGACCAACTCAGTGCACAAAATACCAGATTGGTATTTTATCAGAGAAAAGGGAAAGAACAAAGGTTTACATATTTTGTTATCATTGCGGTTTTGTCTGTTTTTGCCAAAAAGGACTTGTACCCAAGTATTGTCTTTATTGGTATTACTATCATCATTTCGGTTTCCTACATTTCCTATGAGACAATGTGTAATTGCAGCATATAAAATGAACAACCAATAAAGTAAATAGCAGTTGAAGCCTGTTTCCAAGGGGAAATAAAGACTAACATCTTGATAAATTAAAAAAACTAAAGGAAGGCAAAGCATAGAAGCCTAAATTCTTGAATTTGAACATATGTCTTGAATAGACTGAACAATTGTGTCTTCAATTAGGTATGTTTAAGGGCCTTTAGAGAGAATAATAGTTGCAAAAAAAAACACCTGGACTTTCCATGTACAAATGTATTCAACAAAGAATCTCTTTACATGACATTGTAATTTAAGAATAATTGCGTGGTCAGATTTATAATCTCAGAACCTGAGTTTTATTGAAAACAACCATTGATACTGTGAGGTCACTGATTCTTATACGTGATTTCTCTACTATGCAGGTTTTGTGAATCCCCTTCAAGCGATCTAGAGATGAGGAATGGCCGTGGTCGGGGTAAGCGAATGAGACCGAATAGCAACACCCCTATCAACGAGAACAGCAACTCTTCTGACAACAAGGGCACCACCAACAACAAGACGCGTGCTGCTTCCAACAGCAAGGGCCGCAGGGGCAGCCAGACGCCATCAGAGCGCCGCACACCCCCTAACAGCAACACAGAGGACATCAAGGCCAGTCCTTCCTCAACTGGTAAACGTAAGACCAAACCGGCCTCGGACATGGAACCCAATTCCAGCTCAGAGGACACCAAAGGCAACAAACGTATGCGGACCAACTCCAACAGTGGAGGAGTGGGTCCCACAGGACTCCCTATTCCTTCTATTAAGACTGAGCCACTTCCACCTCCCCTCGATCGCAGTTGCCCCTCTCCAGTTCTAATTGATTGCCCACACCCTAACTGCAACAAGAAGTACAAGCACATCAATGGTCTCAAGTACCACCAAGCCCGTGCCCATAATGATGATGACATAAAGTTGGAAATAGATGGAGACAGTGAGTATGGAGAAGACTCGACTCTCCATCCTGAGCCAGGGAACTGTAATGGAGCATCCATCTCGCAGAAAGGATGCTTGTCTCCGGCACGTTCAGTAACTCCTAAAGGCAGGAACTTTGATGCTCAAAGTCCTTCCCCATCTCCGGGCAAGTTTGGTTCAAAGCAGAATAAAAAGAAAATGGCTGAGACAGATCCAGAAACAGGAGGTGTCCCAATGGACGGCTGTGAAGATGGGCCATGCCTCACTGATGAGGCCAGTAACGATGATATAGATGATAAGAAGTCTAAAAAGGCTGGCACAAAAGCTGATAAACTGGCTCAGAAAAACATGAAGTCACCACGGCCTGTTGGCCCTGGCGCGACAGCACCGCAGCAGATGTACCCCTTTCCTCCTGGAAACCCAAATTCTTCCCCAGTGCTTACCCCAATGATACAAGGGGTTCCTAAGAGTCCCCAAATGAAGGGGACACAGCCTAAACCTGCTGTCATTGGAGATCCTGCCACAAGTAGCTCCAAAGACAAGAAAAAGAAAAAGAAGAAGGATGGCGCGAAGGAGCCTGACAGTCCCAAGCCTCCTGGAAAGGGAGGTAAGCTAGAGGAAGGAAAGCTTCAATACACTGATGCCTCTGAACTAGGAATTAAGGGGGAAGGACTGCTCAATGGTTCCTCAGATCTTCATCAGAGTCGCTTGGCCAGTATTAAGGCTGAGGCTGATAAAATTTACAGTTTTTCTGACAATGCCCCCAGCCCATCAATTGGTGTAGCCAGTCGGATAGATGGCAGTGGGATGCCACAGCCTCTCACGCCAATAAACCCTGGGAGCCAGAATGGTGCCGACAACTCTTCAGTCAAAACTAATAGCCCAGCCTATTCAGACATTTCAGATGCTGGTGAGGATGGTGAGGGGAAACTAGAAGGTGTCAAAGTTAGGACAGAGGAACAAGCTGTGAGGGAAAGTGTCAAAAAAGCACTTTTTACAAACCCGGCGCCCAGCAAAGAGTCCCCATACTATCCCGGGTACGACGCGTACTACTCACCCAATTACGTTAACCCCAGTCCCGGTGCGCCCAATCCAGGTACACCAGCAGCTGAAGGTCAGATTAAGATCAAAAGGGAAGAGGACCAGGAGCAAGGTGAGGTAAAAGTCAAAGTTGAGGTTCATGAAGACCACAAAACTGACAGTGCCTCTGGCCAGCCGCAACAACAGCAGCAACAACAACAACAACTGCAGCAGCAGGAACAGCAGCAGCGACAACAACAACAGCAGCAGCAGCAGCAACAGCAACAGCAGCAACAACAACAGCAGCAACAGCAGCAGCAGCAACAGCAGCAGCAGCAACAACAACAGCAACAGCAGCCCTCAGTCATCCAACAGCGATCTAACATGTACATGCAACCTCTTTACTACAACCAGTATGCGTATGTCCCCCCATATGCATACCACCCTGATCAAGCCTACCATAATCACTTGATGAACACCAACCCAGCATACCGGCAACAGTACGATGAGCGGCAGCGACAAATGGCTGAACAGCATCGTGCCGAGAAGAAGTCGGACATAGCCATAAAGGAACGGGAAGTCTCCATGAAGGAGGAGTGGAAACAAAAGAGCCCGATGCCACCAAGCCTTTCCAAAGCCCCAAGTCAGCCAGACCTCGGAAAGACGTCGCAGCCCTCGAGCAAATCCAGGGACTCGCCCTCTGACCCCTCCTCTAAATCCCTGGCGAGCATAAAGACAGAGGACCCAAAGTCCCAGCAAGCTGAGGGGCTAAAGATGAAGCTGTCTGAGGGAGGACCCCATGGAAAGGAAGACTCCAAGCCGACACTGGAGCACAGAGGTCAGGCAGGGACGGAGCAGGCCATGTGGTACAGACAGGTAAACAACAATCTATAACATCAGTGTTGGAATCTGTTTGTACATCTGATATTCTAGTTGTATTTCAATATGTAGATTCAGAATGTGTGCTGACTTGTACTGTCTTTCAGCAGTACCCCGAGGGCCAGAAACCCCAATCAGAAGACGAACACCAGCAACAGCAACCTCGATGGAAAGATGAAAGGGACAGAGAACGGGAACGTGACCGCAAAGTAAAGGATGAAAGACCCAGGCCCAAGGACAGTCAAAGTGGGCCCAAGGAGGAAGGCAAAGAGGGCAGTGATCCTAGAGTCCCTTCTGAGGACCACCGGGCCATGAACAAAGACTCTCGTTCTAATCCCCACATGCAGTTCTCATCACCACTAGCACAGCACCAGGGCTACATGCCCTACATGCACGGTTACCCCTATGGACAAGGCTATGACCCCAACCACCCTGGATACAGGGGCATGCCCTCGGTCATGATGCAGAATTACCCAGGTATGACATAAGATTAACTCCTAATATTAGGGAGTACAACAAAAAAAACTCCTAGTGAAAATAATGTTCAGTATGCAGTTCTATTGCTTTGGATAGCGAGTCTATTCGTTTTATTGTACATTTATGAAAAGGCAACCAAGTCAACATGGTTTAAATAATTGAAGGTGTGTTGTTTTTAGCTTGCATTACTTTTTGAAAACACGCTGGCTCTAAGGATTTGTTAGTGCAGCTTTACATTGTGCATTAAAGCTGTGTGTACCGGTCTAAGCAACTCCTCTGGTCAAGTATTTGTGATTTTATTCAGAAAGAACTGAATTTGGAATTCGCAGCAATGTTTGTGTTGTTACCAGAAATTGCTGTTTTTTTTGTTGTGAAAATGTTAAAACGGCAGGAAATAATCGGGATTATTTGGCGGAGCTCAATGGAGGCAAAACACAGCGAGCTCCGGGCGAAGTGTGTATGAAAGTTAGATAAGTTGAGTCAATGAGGTTTTATGGTTCTACATAGGAATATTATATGTGCAAGATTACAATTATTAGGGGGAAAATGCAGGCATTCATACTGGGGGGTAGTGCAAAGTATATTTCACACGTGTTCAAGAATTGTGTAACCCTTTATTCACACTGTACTATTGATGGTTTACATTCAGAAATGTTCTGACCATAAGAAATGTTTCTTCTGTAAGTGAAATTTCAACTGCTATATTTTGTCATTGCAGTCGAACACATTGAAATACTTCCAGTGTCTTCTTAATTTTCTAAATTGTGAAAATATGTGTAGAGAAAATAAGCTCGAATTGGAAACTGGAAATAACTCGATAAAGGTGGACAATGTGACAATTTTGTCTAGAAGTCAAAATGGTCTGGTTAGTGACCTGAAATCAATTGTGTTGACTGTTCAACTCAATTGATGTGAGCATGAATGAATAGCAATCAATCATCAATAGTCACATCTGATTCCACATCAACCTAATTCTAATCAATCTTTTTGATTGCTCTCAGGTTCGTACCTTCCTGGAGGCTACCCGTTTTCTCCATATGGCAGTAAAATGGCCGGAGCTGAGGAAGGCGGCGACAAATCTCGTGCAAGCCCAACAGTCACCAAAACGGCCGTGGACTCCAAAGCCCTGGATATCCTGCATCAGCACGCCAGCCAATACAAGAGCAAATCCCCCACAGTCGGTGACAAGCCGCCCCATGAGAGGGAGCGGGAGCAGGACCGAGGCGCCGGAGGAGAGAGAGATCGGGAAAGGGAGCGCGAGAGGGAAAGAGACGTAGACCGACCCCGCTCCTCGCCCTCCCAGCGCATCATGCCCTCCCACCACCACCTGGGGTACCCCCTACTCTCGGGGCAATACGACCTATCATACGCCACAGGTGAGTCATTCAGCTCAATGTTTGAGAGTGGATTCACTACATTAAATGTTATTCTTAAGGTACCATATATGCAGAGTAGATTTATGCCATCTAATTAAATACAAAAGGCCCACAGTCCAGAATATTGAGTGAAAGTATGTGCTGACTGTTTAATTAAAGCAGATAACCAAGCAGCAATCTAAATTCACAACCTAAATAGGACGAATCACTGATAGCCATACATTTTCCGATTCACTGTAGGTCTCTCCTCAGCAGCTATTGTTGCCAGCCAACAAGCAGCAACCCCCTCTCTCTACCCACCCCCACGGAGGTGAGAACGGTAAGACCCCATTAGTTAGAGAGCGGGCAAAAGACTGATTGTGAAACAAACACAAGGCTATGTATACACAGCTGAGAGCAGTGTTTGCAGACAAGACAAATGCAGGTGGAAAACATCTTGCTTCTCTATAGTTAACAATATTACGGCTACGAGTACTAGCACTGAAGATAAAGCAGTTTATTTCTTTGTCCTTGGTGTATGTTATTTGAAGTTAAAAGAGCTCCCTGCTCACAGGCAGCAACTTGTAAGAAAAAACAAATCATGGCCAAACAAAACCATCAGCACTGCTGCAATCTTGTACAATATGCAGTGCAGCATTTAGCTCCACGGCTTATCCATCCTAAGTAGGTCCTCTGAGGACAAGTGAAGTGGATCATAGTGTTGAAAATAGAGACGTGCAATGAGCCCGCCAACACGTCAAACCAGAGCAGCCGGCACCGCCATCTAGTGGCAGCGCTTTCAAATGACACTCGATAAATTATAAATGAATGGTGTTGATTCAACCTTTAGTCAATTTGAGGAAGACATTTGTGGTTATGTTAAACTGTTTTGAAATGAAATGTGAACATTATAACCTTCATGAAAGTGCAATTCATAGCAGGGCTGTAAAAGACTGGTAGATTTACATAACAATATGGCTTTTGAGTGTAGGCTGCATGTAAACACTAATAACACACCTTTACCGGTGGAAGGAATACTCCTATTTTAAGTAACACAAAACGATATTGCGTAAAAAAGTTCTTTAGGTATCAACAATAACAGTAGTCAGAACCGGCCCTTTGAGAGCGCTACGTTATTGTATGTATAGTATAGCACTACTATTATTTAGGCATAAATGTGTAAACACAGTTGAGTGTATAAGAAAAGCAATGTATTTTTTAACATAATCATATATTTTGTTCATAAAGTCTTAATATACCAAGTTACTAGTAAATATGGGTCCTCAAATAATGTATTAAGTGAAAGAACACAAGTTCCCTCTAAAATGAAGTAAACTGTAATATACGTAAGCATTGTAGTGTATACAGCTTAAGTTAAACTGTCCATGCTGCTTTTTGTTTCTGTATTTGATGTGAATGTTGTGAGGTGACCTGGTGTAATACGTTCTTCCTCTGTTTGCTCCAAAAGGGAAACCTGACCGTCACACCTCGACCCTGCAAAGATTCATGTGACTGGCTCACATGAGGAGAGAGTCCCCCGCTGTTCCCTCTTAGACATCAGTTGAATGGTGTTTCTATCTATATCTTTTAGTTCTTCTGCCCTGAGGATATGCAGTTTGTCGGTTTTTTTTTTTATGTCCTCCCCTCTTGAACAACCCCAATTTTTTCCAAACCTTGGACTAAAACAAGACTGATAAAAAACCCAGGTTCAAAGCCATCACTCTGCCTCAACACGCAGAGGAAACACTGACCCTGACCGCTGATTATCTAGTCTTTGCACTGTCAACAAATACAATGCAACAAGAGACTATTGGACTGCCAGACAGCTCTTTTTTTCTTTCTTTGACTGTAGCGTTTTCGGTCGCACGCAGAAAGAAACTGGCAGGGGATTTATGACGAGATGGGTGGCTGATGGGAAAAGGGGAGTCAAACTAAATTAAAAGACTGAAAAGAAAAAGTGAATCATATTGAAATGAATCACCTCTCTGTCTCTGGCTTAGTGTATGCCGTGAAACAACAGTATATCCTTAACTTGACAAATGTTCGGCTATATTTCGTGGGCGAGAGGGAATATGGCAACAGCTGCTTTCTTCAGAGACTTGAGAGCCTGAGAATTTCATTTCATTTTCCCATCAACATTGTCGATTCCCATCCTCTTTGAAGCCTCAGTTCTTGTTTCAGGGATGATGTCGTCATGTTTTTGCGAAGGGACCGCACACACCTCAATGGAGAATAAACACTATTCATGTTTTCTTTTCTGGGTAATGCTTCACTTCTACTCCATATCATTGTGTTCATCCTTGAATGTGTCTGATGCTGGTATGAGTCCTGTTATTCCTTATAATGAAAGGGTCACATCTGTTGTTTTGCTCAAACAGTGAAGCCATATTAGCAAGTGAAGAATTCACGGGGCGTTATCGTCACTGCACCTGGCCACTTGTTGGGGTTTAAACTGTACGATTGTGCTTCATTTAGCTTGTCACGTTTGATTGTTCTCAAAAAAGAAAAAATGTGAAATTTCACTCAACTCATGTATTTTTCTGCTGTAATATAGACTTAAAGCCTACTTTGATGTGCATTAATGTTTATTTTTATCCCAACACCCAACTGTTGTTCAATAGCCTCCAGCCTTCACAGCACACCATCAGCTCAGAGCATCGTTTCTGAGATGTCTCAGCTTTGGTAGTCATGCTGCCCTTTTACGTTTGTATTCACTTTCTAGTATTTCAACACATCACAAGCTTGGTTCACACACTCATCCCAACATGCAGCCTGCAGTCAGACTGGATCCAGACCTGAGTCACTGTCCACATCTCAGATATGTTAAAGCGATTCTATAGCAACTCAAACCGACAGACTTTGTGTCCACCAGTCTAATTTCCAGGCTGTTGTTCACTGTCAAAAGGGCGCAAATATCTCCTGGTGCTTCTCTTGCTTGTGTGGCTTCACTGTAACACTTTGACTTCAGACAGTTAGCATGGGTTACTTACTAGAGACTAGCTTTGTATTACCTGGGCTGATGAGTCTGATACCTCAGACAAACAGCTTCTGCCTGTGCTGTTAGGTCGTCATACTGGCACATTAAACACACGTGCATGAAATGACTCCCAAAAACCCCTGTACCCGTTACATGAACCAATCCGGTGCAGCCAACAGACTGTTAAAAAACTTGGAACAAAAACAAGCATGGTAAATACCAGTGAAATAGGGACCTTGATCATGCACATAGGAGTGAAGAAGGAAGGCTCAAAGTTCAGCTGAGAGGAAGCACGTTGCTCCCGGCTTTCCTTCGGATCTGTAAATGGTGGCTCCCCTCAGTAAATTCACATGACATCTGCAGAAAGAGCAACAGTCAAAAAGGCCCGTTCTACCCGAGGACCCTCTTGGCTTTAAATTACAGTTCTCTTGTACCTCAGGGGTTGTAAGTGAAATTCAATCCAGATGCTATTTGCATTGATTTGAGAGGGCTTTTGTTTATGGGTGAGGGGGGAAAAGGCACATTTTTGGTTTTGAGCTGGATGTGCTGCTGTAGTGGTTTCATTCATAAATGGCAAATTGGCTCAGGATAGGGACTTGTTAGAGGTTTTATGCCACACCATGCTGTCGTGGGTCGTGAACAGTCTTTACGTTCCTGCTTTATGAGTGTAATATTGACCGTGTTGTCATTAAATATAATTTTATTGATTTGGGTTTCTACACTTTAAGGTTCCCTTTGTTGTAATTCTTTTTTTCTTTGAACACTGTATGTGATCAAGTCCACAAGCAGCCAGTTATTCCCACGTCTAACACCCTCTGAAGTTGGATGGTTGTCGAGATCCTTCTGAGCATTATGAAACTGCAGCAATTCATTTTGAGGTTCACGGACATTCCCACTCAATAAATTGCCAGTTTCTCATCCCAAGGAAATTTGCAAGATGGTTTATTTTTAGAATTTTTGCGCATTTCAAGAAGAATGGCTGATATGAAAAAGCTGAATGTGGTGGTGTATGACTTGTACTTAATCTGTAAGGGTGATCTAGGCAGCTGTGATGTTGTCATTAAAGTCTGTGGGTTTTAGTACCAGCAGACTGCATACAGTACAGTTTTATCAGACAATGGTTGTGACAAGTGCATTTGTCCTCTCTCTGAGAGTAGTAATGTTATCTCAGTAGTAAGCAAAGCCCAGTGAAATCATATATACTGAAGTGTATGAAAAGCCAGAAAAGTAATGTTTGCTATCAACATATTGGAAAGTGCTTGGCTCTTGTATTTTGCAGGACTGTATTTGTTTCATGGTGAAGAGTATATTTATTGGCCAGCAGTTGTCTCAATTGGTGCCTAGTTGAACATTCTTCTGTGAAAACACAGACACTTGCTCTTTTGTCCTTTTCCTGACCCACCTACTGTCACACAGCCCCCCCCCCCTCCCCCAGAGTGCCGGTTCTGGTGCTTGCAAGGATGTTTACAATGTCTTCATTTTCTTTCTGTGTGAGAAATTCAGAACTCTTCACCCTCACCTCCTTTCTCCCTCCCTTCAGGAGTTTGTGTAAAGTGTACATTACCATGGTTCTTTTTTATACAATACTCTGTAACTTGCCTTTGTAAATTTGGGCTGGAAAAAAATAAATCTTTTTATGAGACGATCTGTCCTGGGAACTGCTCAATTGCCTTGGCTCTGTGGATGCTGTGGAAATGAGATAATACTGTAACTACTTTGTTTGTCCGTGTTTTCTCCTAAGTAATGTTTACGCTTGAAAATACAAGATCACAGGCACTAGGAACCAATAAGTTATCTTTACAGAATACTTTATTTTACAATATAAGTATAAATAGATAATTATCTTTACTTAAATGTTTTTAATTAAGGGTAACCCGTTTGCCACACAATCTGTTGACATGAGATGAAACTGCACTGAGTGTTCTGGCCACAGGAGAGCAGTGTCTAAAGGAGACACAGTAAGCCTCAGCTGCACTGTAGTTTCACTGCTGACCAGCTTCCTGTTCTACAGCAGGATTGTTTCAACACAACATACATGACATTTCATTTAACTGCTGTTACTCCACCAAATGACTCTGCAGAATGATATGGGTGTCATCTGCTGCAAAGAAAAGCTTCTCTTCAATTTGCTTTCTTGTAAACAAACAAAAGCTGTATTTACATGTAGCTTTCCCACAAACAGTCAAAGTGTGTCCTTTCCAACAAACGTGTCTAAGTGCATTTCATTTTCCATAAAACTAACAATCTAACATTTAAATCTTAGATTAGGGGTGTCCACACTTTTTTCACTGAGGGCCACATACATAAAGATCTAAGAGGTCAGTTATATTGTACGGAGCCCTGGAGGGTTCATAGAGAGAAAAATAAATAAAACGTGGCCACGTTTTACTTTCTCGTTCGCACGAGTTACTAAAGCGTGCGCACGCGTTAATAAAGCGTGGCCTCGTTTTGTGTGTGTGTGTGGGCATTTGTTTATGATAGTATCGTTCGTTCCGGTGCACTCCGGCAGGACTATAGCACATCGAGATTAAGATTAAACTAATTTCTTTCATTTGGGAATACACATATAACTATGGAGAACCAGATGTGTGTAAATTACTGTTCGTGGTCATTTGAAAACAAATGCCGGTGGTGTCGAACACACCGAACACGCGCGCGCGCACACACACACACATATCATGCGCCCAGGTGACAGGACATCTCCTTCATAAAACGAGGGGGAATACTCTGGCAGTTCGATGTGTGTAGAGGTGTGTGTGGTTAAACGTAGCAGCCTCGATCTCTATTCAGCGGTTCTAATGAAGGGAAACGCAGTGAAGTAAACAGTAAAAGGCACCGCTCTTTGCAGCTGGTGCTGCTCTTCTCAGATTCTGCTGAATTACACGTTACTGCCTCTAGTGCCCTGTACGACGAAGCCAGTTCAACAGACCCTGGATATGTTTGATTTACCCGGCTTAACTAACCCTAACAAACGCGATGTCGCTAAGCGGTCCTACGAAGCTGGTTATCAACTCAGCAAATCAACCAGGGTTTCTCTGTCCGGTTGAGAGCGCGTTCATGTGAAAGGGACGGGGTTACCAACATTTGACCAATCACAAACATGGAGACGGGTGCTGACAGCGCAGCGTCATACTTCATGAATGAATAGTGTAAATAGCAAATCCTGCTTCGTAGTACAGGCCACTGGTGCCACAGAGATTTCATAAAGTGAAGGAGGATTTCCTTCTATGAAACAGCTGTGGGCAGCAGATACTGTAAGTCACGGACAGGAATCCCTCAATTTAAATAAAACGAGGCCACGCTTTATTAACTCGTGAGTCGTGCCCACGCTTTATTAACTCGTGCGAACGAGAAAGTAAAACGTGGCCACGTTTTATTTATTTTTCTCTCAATGAACCCTCCAGGGCTCCGTAATATTGTCTCATAAGTGAAGTTATAAATTAGAAAAATCAATCAATGTAGGCAAATTATTCTTAAACACAGTTTTCTATAAAGTTTCATTTATTTTGTTACAAAATGTCTTGGCAGCTCATTCCTTATTAAAACAAGCTGTTGCTCTCCCCTCACAGCCCTGTGTAAAAGGTATACTTCAAGAGTCAGAATCAAGGCAAGGCAATTTTATTTATATAACACTTTTCAGTACGTGGCGATTCAAAGTGCTTTACAGATTAAAAGCAAAAGACATTTAAGAACAAATCCTGCATAAATACATTATTAACAAGGCATTTAAAAACAGGCATAAAAAGCAAAGATAATGAAATTAAATAAATAAATAAACACAGCAGGTACAGAATACATGACTAAAAAAGGCATACTGTAGTGTGAGTATGGGCAGCTCAATTAAAAGCAGCGGCAAATAGGTGCGTTTTTAATCTGGATTTAAAAATAGGAAGTGTTTCAGCGGACGTGCACGATTTGGGCAGTTTGTTCCAAATTGTTGGAGCATAATAACTAAACGCTGCTTTTCCATGTTTAGTGATTATTCTCAGAACAGAGAGCAGACCTGACCCAGAAGACCTGAGACTCCTGGATGCTTCATAGTGATGGAGTAGGTCGTCTAAATACCTCGGTCCTAAGCCATTTAGTGATCTAAAAACTAGCAGTAGTTTTTTTTAATCAATTCTTTGGCAGACTGGAAGCCAGTGTAATGATCTCAGAACCGGAGTGATGTGATCCACTTTTCTAGTGTCAGTGAGGACTCGAGCAGCAGCGTTCTGAATCAGCTGCAGCTTTCTGATAGATGTTTTAGTGAGCCCTGTGAATACACTATTGCAGTAGTCGAGTCTACTAAAAATAAAAGCATGGACAAGTTTTTCTAAATCCTGTTGCGACATTAGTTTTTTAATCCTTGATATATTCTTCAGGTGGTAGTATGCAGACATAATAACCGTTGTAATGTGACTGTTAAAATTCAGGTCTGAGTCCATCACTACACCCAGATTTCTTGCTTTGTGAGTTACTTTGTAGTCTGCCGACTGAAGCTCTGTGATTACTTTTAATCGGTCCTTCAGAATCCCTTTATTAGTCCCAGAGGGGAAGTGTACATAGTTACAGCAGAAAAAAGAGCCACAGACAGCTTGATGTTACATGCATTAAAAAGTACTAAGTTATGATATAATAAAAAATAAAAAAATAGGGCTTATTAACACGGGCATAACAACAACGAATACTGTGTAATATATGTTTATATATTTAAGAAGTGAAATGAAAGAAAAGCACAAGCTTCATGTGTGGGCCATATTCCATTATACTTTTCGAATTAGCTGTGGGCGAATAAAAAAGGGCCCGGGCCATAGTTTGGACACCCCTGTCTTAGATAGTTATCATCTATGTTTACTAGCTTGACGCCTGCTGTTTCTGGTGTATTGCAGCATCACTTAGTGTGTTTCCCCCACCTGTTGATCAGAGGAACAGCGCACCGTAGCACTACAGGAGCACATCACTCTACAGAGAACCTTGAGTTTAATGCATGTGCGTACTTATGGTGCGTGCCATCAGAATTTATTCAACGTTTTTACATGTCTTTGAATCAATTGTCATGAAAAAATGCCAATAATTTTCTTGCAAAAGCTTTTCAAATGTGTCGCTTTGCTCCCATTATTCTTAGTATCAAAACATTTTGGACTGTTGATCAGTGTGGCTGAAACTAACAATTATTTTGGATGAATCTGTAGATCAGTTTAGCGAGTACTCAACTAGTTGTGTGGTCTATACAATGTCAGACAATTTGGAGACAAAACAAAGCCCAAGATGATGAACATTGAAAACTAACATTTAAGTACCTATAGTATCAGAAAATATTGAGTCAAACCGATAAATTGATTAGCAAAATAGTTTGTGATTTATTGAATAGTTGACAACTCCGGAACTAATCATTGCATATGTATTGCTAAAAGAAACGTAAAGCCATTTCAAGATTGCCTTAAGCCTTGGGAAACTGCAGAGAGCATTTCTCACTAATTTATAACAATTTAGGGACTGAGCATTTACCGTAATGGAAAGAAAAACAAAATGATTTGTTGCAACCCCAGCAGAGTGTTCGACCAGCTGTCAAACTGTCCTCTCTCTCCAGCTGCACTCAAACGTAAATAAACTTTACCTGCTGCAGCTTTCCCTCCCTATCCGTCCGTTAGGATATTTGTAACTGCTCCTAATGCTCCTAACCTGAGCCTGCTTCGGGACATTAGCATAATGCAACATCAGTGACAGGGAGCGATTACTCTGGGGATGATTTTGTTGAGTGTAAATCTGGAATCTGATTATCCTCGATGCTCTCAGCTCAGCAGAGGGGGGAGGAGGGCCAGAGTGAGAGAGAGAGACGGAGGGAGGGAGGCTGGGAGAGAAGGAGGGAGGTAGGCTGGAGGAGAGATGCAGAGGGAAGGAGGGGTTAAGACAGCAAAGTGCTGAGCCAATGGCTTTCCACAGAGCAGCTGGCTGGCATCAGGACGGGACAGGCCGTGCAGAGGAAGGATACCTTGAGGACCGCTCCTCTCCGCTCGCTGTAGGACACCGAGGGTGACTTCCAGGAGGTGTTCATGGGATGCACTATCTACGCAGCCAGCCCTAAGGCCCTGCCCGCTGAAGAGGCCCCCGGACTGGACAGATACTACCAGCTGCCCCACCACCGCCACCCTCATGGTAACTGCAGCCAGCGGATAGCAGCCGGCAGAGCCAGGTCAGTCTGCAGCACACAGGAAGTACTGTAAGCTTCGCGCTTGGCATGCTTCTCATGAGTGTCACTGACAAGGCGACTACAAGAAGGCAATTGAGACTTAGTTAATGGATCTTATTACCTCTCAGCCAATCACAGAGGAGGACATGTGGAGAATGAACTGGAGGTTTGAACTGGGCCAAGTTTGATGTGGAGGGTAAAGTTACTTAAGAATCAGGAAGACGTCCCTCGTGATTTGTTTTAACATTCATTGTGTAGCTGAACAATGACATGTTACTCTGAGATGATTTTTAGTGTTTCTTATATGGTAGAAATTAGGACGTCCAGTTTGTGTCTGCATTTTAGGTGTTTTTGCCTCTGGATATCAAATAGGTACATGCATACTTTGGAATAAATGGATGACAACAGCTAAGCAATGGATTCAATCATGAATAATGTGGGTCGTTTTGGGCGAGCGTGCAGCGGTTCATATCTTCTTTGTCAGCAGTAAATTATATTATTATCTTATCTTCTTCTCTTAACACATTGTAAATATTTAGCTTTATTTATGTATGGACCTGTGCATTTTGGAAACATGCGATGGAAACAAATAGTTGGTGATTTATAGGTGACATACAGTATGCTGCTCGGAGTTCAGTATAAGCTAGGCTGTCTATGCCGTCTGGCGGTCTTTTTGACACGATTTTCACATTCTTTGAGTAGTTATACCGTTTTTGACAAACAGAAATATTGTTTTCTGGCATCACTTTAAAATGTTACGGGAAAAATCTGCATTTTGGTATGAGGGCACACGCCGAAAGTAAGAGGGCGCAGCGCCCCTTTTACCCTGTTTAGACAGAACCCTGGTTACTGAAACTCATCCTGAGTATCAGTGGTTAAAAAGTGGCACTTCTTGTTCATAAATGATTGTAGTTGTGTGCTAATGGAGGATGGACTTTCAACCACATAGCATTATAAACAGTAATTAAAATCACTTAATCCTAGACTATAAATGCATCAATATTAATATTAGCTCAGAGCAATAATTGTAGACATCTGCTCACTTTTTCTAGTTAGGGTAAACATTACAGATACATTTTGGACTAGGCTGGAGTTTTCTGTGCCCCAAAATTGCCGCCAAATACACTAATCAGAATGGTACATTTAGTTAGTATCTTTTATTGGTCAGTGGCTGACCGTGTTAGTGGTTGTGAAACATAAACAATAATATCTAGTGGGTTGGTAGAGGGTTGTGGAAGGAGGCTTCAGGGTCGTGTTTATGTCCACAACAGCACACTTTACCATGTTTGCTGTCAAAACCTTTGCTAAGCTAATGCTAACACTTGCACATGCTCTCACATTGACAAATCCGCTTTTCGCTGAGGTTACAGGTGTTGAAGAGAACTTTAGAAATGTGTGATGTACCTAATCTAGTTGATCCGGGATGCGTTTACATTTAGATTTTTCTGGGAATTGCAGACATCTCTCCCTTAAGTAGAGGACTGTGAAAACCACTCTCCAGTGTCAAACCTTGCACAGAAGCTGATATAGTCAAGGTCAGACATTTGAGGAGACATTAACATCATAGGCAAATACATGTTTGACTGTAAATGAACTATAAATTACATTCTAAATGTATAACTTTTACGTTTTTTTGGTTATATTATTTCTACTTTAAACAGATATGAATATCCTGCGTATCATTAGGATCTTATTAAACAAGCCTCACCGGGGGAACAGCTTAGAAGCCATTAATTTACAACAACATAAAGCCCTGGCAGACATGTTTCTGTTAGTCTTGTAGTTTCAATTAATGAGGACTCGTTAAATTATTCTGGGAGCCTCTGTGGTAGGAGAGCAGCGTCAGTGTAATCCCCCGGCAGTGTGTACACAGCCCGCCTGGCTGTAGGTAAGCTCAACCCACCTCACACAGGACACACTTCTCAGGAGGTCACAGCCGCTCACTCTGTCTTTTAGCTTGCAGCCGTTTTCGTGACCATCTTGGAGTTTAATGTCGATTTTTCGTGGATAAAGTACTTGAGATGATTTGACCGAGACATGAAGCACGGACCGGAGGAGTTTCGTGCAGCTACAAGGCGACAAAAGGGCGAAAAAAGCCACAGTGTCTGTTGAAGCTACAGGTAGGAGCCGTTAACCGACGTCAAGTTAGAAAGCGGTAGAGTGTGACTTCCGGTTGAAAATATTTCAAAGTAAATGCAACAGTAACCAAATATAGAAGGATGGTCATGAAATAATCATTTTAATTGATGTTTGTTTATATGTATGGTAGTTAGGATTCAACAGTATTCGTCAAGTATTGCCCATTAAGCCCTGTATACTGTTTGAGTTCCTAAAGTTAAAAATGTTCCTCTTTTATTCTGAAGGATCTCTTCCTGTTTCTATCAGAAACTTGCCTGTTTTGACATTCTCGACAAGTGTTTCTGCTTTTGATGGTAAAGGGAAGATTTATTCAGAAAGGCAGGTGCTATGTCTCATTTACATTTCCGGCATAACATGTGCATGAAGTCATATTTAAAGTGAAACATGTGAGTGACATGTAATGAATTGTCTACTAATGCTTTTTAACAGTGATAAAACAGGAGGCTACTAGACCTAGCTCAGATCAGTCTGTATTGATGCTTAAAAGTGTTATAAGAACCTGCTACTTCCAATAGAAGTGTTTTTATACCTTAAAGGTGGGGTAGGTAAGTTTGAGAAACCGGCTCGAGATACCCTTTTTGTATATAGCAATGAATATCTTAAGTACTTTGACAAAAATCCATTAAAAAAAATTCCATCTGTGGAAGCCGTAGTACTGTAAAAAGCACGACCAATCATTTTAGCTGGCCCGGCTAAAATAACTGGATGGCCTACCTGCCTGTCAGCCTTCCATCTGTGCACAAACTTATCTCGTGCCCTCATTGGTCATGTGTACGTTCGTGTGTGTTGGAGGAGGGGCTGTGTAAGGAAGTGGCAGATTTGTTCCGGTTGTGTATTTTCAAATTCCAGCGCACTCGAGCTGGTTTCTCCAAAATTACCTACCCCACCTTTAAAGTATAATTAACTTTAACACATACAAAATAAACAAATTAGTTCATGTTTAATCTCTTAGAGAGACAATGAAATCATCAAACACAAAACATATTTTTACAAAACTATTCCTCCATTAAATCCCTTTTAGATATCCCAATAAACAGTAGTTACTGTGCTCCATATACAATTATGTAACAAGAACATTTGAAGCCTTGATCTGTCTTAGAAACATACTGTCATCAAAGGCTGTTTTGAGGTGCTTGCACAATGGGGAGGTTATTTCAGGAGGTCTCAAGCAGTGCAGGCTTCTGTTCTAGTTTCATAAACTGACTGTGTATATGAAATACTAAAATAATATATTAAGTTAATGTGCAATAAAAAGAAAACAAATATTGTATAAAAGTGTTACACACTAAAGAGAAACCTACCATGTGGACTAAGATTGCAGACTGAATTTCCTAATAAGACAAAACCCAAGTTCAGCTTTCCAGACAAATTAAGCCTTTGCCTCTACACTCCCACTGTAAACAAAGCAGACCACATTGCTTAGAAAGTTGTATGCCAGTCATGATGGGGAGTCTGCTTCACACTAAGAGACTTGAAAATCTTGCACATACATTTAAAAAAAAAAAAAAGTTATTTAAGACCTCTTTTATTTGCCACAGTATTTTGTATATCTTGGGAAAGCTTTTGGCCGATCAAAGGCAGTGACGTGATTCTTCAGCAACACTCACAGTGACTAGCAGCCTTAACAAGATTATAGTTTATTGGATTGGAGGATGTCTTGTGACATCACAAAATGTTTGGCTCCTGAGACAAAAAAAGAACATAGAAGAGAAGAGGCGTAGGCCTTTTAAATGTTTCAAAGTTCCAGTAGGAGAGCTAGAGGGAGGTTATTTATAGTTTCACATATACAGACCTCTCTGTTCTAATGTGAAGTCATGGTGTACTTGTTTGTTTTTAGGAAAGATGTCTGTATTGTCTTCGGGGAAATGCAGTGTTTCTAAAAGGGAAACATCAAACCATGTCTGCAGTGTGACTGTTTAGATGAGCTGGAACTGCTGCTGAAAAACAGATTAAGTATCATTCCTGTTTATTTAGAAAGATTAAGGGCTCCAAGTTTTTCCACATCACTTCATTTCTTCTACTACACTGTTTTAACTCTCTGGTGTAAGTTTACATAGCAGTGAAGGAAAATGCTGCTTAATACCTCCAAGTATAGGTTAGGTTCTACTACACAAAGCAACTGGCGCCCCCAAAGCTGTGGGAGAAACCAGCCACTAACCCATCAAAAGCTGCAGGCTCATGTGGTCATTTGATTAATTGTAAACATATTCAACACTAAAGCAACATTTAATGACATTAGAAAGGACTGAAAGCTAGGGGGGTTAAACTTCTTTAAAAACGGCTAAAAAGGGTTTTCCTCTCAAAGAGTATGTTTATCCCAGGTGGTTTGTGTAAATAACTGCGTGACCAGAGCCAAAAGGACAAACAAATTGTCGGTGAGGTCGATACAGATCCACCCAGTCGGTTGTGTGGTCAGACACAATGGACACTTATTTAAAAAAATTCCAGCGACCAGTGAAAGTGTCATAAAGGGCCCATCAAAAAATATGGTGACAAACTGACCTTGTTTCACATGCCTGCATGCTTTCATTAAAATTCAAAAATGGTTTAAAAACATATAGATAGCTTTGTCTTTTAGAAGTTAAGCATTAACATAACATTGCAAAAAAAACACAAATGCACTGCGGTCAGAAATGATTCCTATGTCACTCAAGTAAAACAAGTCAATCCTCCTTAGGATGTTTTAATCACAACAGTTTACCAAGCTACATCTTTAGTTCACATATTAAAAAATGCATGTCAATAATGATTTTCCAAGAACATTTTAAGTACTTCCTTAAAATAGTATTTTTGCCCTCACTCCTGTTCCAGAAAATCTGATTATTATCTTCCAACCATTTCCCTACAAAGAACGGCTAAACACAACTGGGCCATTTGAAGATTGAAGTGAAGAGAAACAGCAACACAAGGCTTCATTTTGCTCTTAGGCCCTCATGTGGGATCAGATACCCTCCTGAATCCCTTACCCTCAGGCTTAAGGCCTTTCCTTATCTACAACGACAAACTATTTATTCCCCTTTCAACCCTCTGTGATCACAGGTGATCAGTCACAAGTAAACCCTCTAGGAGCAAGAAGCCCTTGTTGTTTGAACAGATCAGTGTGACGTGAAGCTTCTGGCTAATTAGAGATAATACACTGGAAACTGCATGCAGGAGCCTCTTTCCATCAGCACCTGTAATTATAGTGGCGCAGGTGCTAACAACTTCCCCTCTCCCAGAGGAAAATGTGTCACAGGGCAGGTGGCTGCTGATGTGCAGATGAGAAGAGAAAACATAATAGATTTATGAAGCTTTCCACCAGTTGTGCTTTCTCATAAAAACACTGCAAAGCATTTGAAGGACAATACAAGATGTATCATCTAGATTCCCAAACAGTGCATGTATACCACAATGGTGTGGAAGACTGTGGACTGTTCAAATAATGAAAACATTTAAAAACGTTAATTAGGATTATATTAAAGATATAGCCAGAACAATATGTTAAACTGTATTTGTGTGTTGCTGGTCTTGGTAGATGTACAACAGTAAGCTTCCCTATGCATGGACGAATGCACAGCACATAAACCACGCTGAGCCAGTTGATCCGGTATGAAGGCACCATAACACTATGCGTTTGAATTAAGCGTGTGTAAAACAATATTTATCAAACAAATTGGGAATGTGGAACTGGTAAGTAAAGACAACGGACTAAAAACTGTTAAACCGCTAATAGTCATACAGTTACAGTAGCTGAATAGTTGACGTCAGAATAGCTAGTTATGTCATTGTCTGGATACAATAGACAATTTTCCTTGGAACTGGCATTTAATTGTGTGAGCAGGAGACCAGGCCATTGAGCAACTTTAACAGCTATATCCAAGTCTACATTCATGGTTAAAGCCAATGGATAAAGTTTAAATAAATGGATAAACATGTATGTACTTATCTAACAGGAAGATGTACAGGCACAGCTACTTAAACAGAAACCTTAATCCAGAGGGAAGGTTTTGGCTGTATCTCCCAGTCCTGTCTTTAAAAGACCTGAGTCACATAATAGGACTGCACGATTTGGGGAAATAATGTAATTGCGATTTCTCTGACAGATATTGCGATTGCGATTCGATTTGCGATATTTGTTTTTAAGCGACCCAACGGAAGTTTATTGTAAAATGCGGCCATATCTCCGGCTAGGAAGGTCGTATCAACGTGCTCCCGTCTCTAGCACCCCCGCAGCCCGAGCTACGAGTGAAAGAACTAAAGTTACATGAAACTTCCGTTGGGTTGCTTTAAAGTCAAGCTTCAGTTTAAGATTCACCCTGTAAGAGATGTAAAACATGTGATGGAGCATTACTAACCTGACTCAGATGGTTGGTTTCACCAGACCATCTAGGAGAGCTCCATTGGAAGCCATTTGGAAAAGTATTTCAAAAATACTTGGCAGGTGATTGGATCAATCTGTCTATCACTTTCTATCATGGGCCACTTCTGATTGGTAAACAATGGCTGGTACATGTGGAGCACAGCACTTCTGATTGGTGTGGATGACTGACACACAAGAAGAACAAAAACTAAAAGAAATTGAAGGCTTTGTGATTTGATAATTGCATCATTTAAAATCGCGGTTTCGATTTAAAATCGATTAATCGTTCAGCCCTATCACATAATCCATCACAGTAAATGTTAAGCTGGGTGTCCTCAGAGTTAAAGTCGCATCGTTCCTTAGTGTTGTCATGTTGTGTATTGCTATACCTTTTATCAATCACTACCCACTGGAAGAAATGTAAGTCTCTGTTTGAAAACATCTCACTAAAGACAATTCATGGTCGTATTCTTGGTCCCTTCTTCTTTCTTCTCCTTCTTTTGATACCTGTAATAGTTCATTTAAAGAGGCGTTTGGTGTTTTAAAGTTTTACGTTTTTTGGAGAAGAAGTGTTTGAGTCAGCTCACAACTTTATAGTCTCTGCTCACAACAGAAAATCAGGTCAGCCATCTGCATGACCTCTGAGGTGCTCTTTTTCATTGTAGACATCTGTGTGAGCGCAGACATAGACCCCATTTGCACAATCACAAGAACACAGCTTTTTTTGCAGAGTCGAGACCATTAATGCCGTGCAAACCTGCAGAATCAGACTTTGAATGTTGCATCACAGCTGTGTTGATTTTAACACAGAGTCCATTTGCTTTTGCCCCATAACCCTTTTTTGGGGTTATAGCTCTCTTTGAATCCAAACTTTGGGACAAGAACAAACAGTTCTTTACAAGTGTACATGACTGTCTGGTGCAGAGGTTCCTGCTGTTAACACGGAGCGCTGTGTTTGTGTGTTTAGGGCCAGGAGCATGACTGAGCAGCAGGAGCAGAGCGAAGAAACAGGCCTGCTCTCAACACAGGACCTGGACCACTCCAAGGACGACGACACGCACGGCCACTTCAGGCAAATCCCACACACACATACACACACACACACACACTGCTCTGCAACACTTGCTGTCTTTTTCCCCGCACACCATCTGTATCCTGTGCATGGTCATGGGTTGCAACCCCAGGAGATTTATTTTCACAGCTCTTATTTTGTGCTTTTATTTCAGCTGTATTTGATGTCAAACAATGGTCCAACATGCACGCAAAGAGACCACAAACAGACATTTACAAAGGGAAATGTTTTAATTTGTTCACCAAAGGCCTGAAGAGAATATATGTATGACTAATAAAGTATACATTGCTGTATTTATACTAAGTGTTTTACCCACATTTAACATATTTTTGTGCAATAATTCCTATGCACAATGTTGGTGTGTCAGTGTGTTATATAAGGAGGATTCGAGGGACTGCTTAATCCTGGGGAATCTGTTCTGAGATGGGATTTAGCGCTGAAGCATGATTGGTGTTAGTACACTCCGTGAATGGGAGGGACCTGATGCACCTGTCAGTTTTGAACTTGTGGCACTCCCCTCAATGCTCCACTGCTGCTACATTTTGTATTTCAAGTTGTCATGTATTTACATAGAGTTAAACATACATTCACAGTTTACATAAGTATTTATTTATATATGTCATTCATTGATTAAAACAAATATGACAAATGCACAGCCACCACATATCACTTGCCTATAAGTTGTTATGAGTTAGGAAACAGATCATTGATCCAGGACACTCAAAGAGACATTTACATAACCGGGTATCAGGCCAACTGATATAATATTCACTCTCTTTCAGCTCTGTTTTGGTCTCCACCAACTTACTTTTAGAATCTAGCTCTAAAACTGCTTGATACTGCAATAACGGTTAATAATGTTAACCAGCTAGTCTCTAACTTTGTCTGTGTTGCCTTTAGTGCGGGGTAGGTAGCCGGTGGCTAATTACAGCAACAATGGGTGTTGATAAGACGCATTGTGCGAGATCGTTTGATTCAATGTGCATATTCACATTTATAGGCTTTAACATTCAGTTGAAATCACTCCAACCATAATTGTTTACAGCTCAAAGAAAGGCTTTGAAATATTCATAAACTTCCTCAAAACATGCAACACAATCTACGCATACTAGAATGTTCTATTATTTACTCTTTGACATTGTTATGATTTCGCAAATAAAGAAATGATCTGAAATGTGAAAGTTAATCTTCAGCCCTCGGGTAAACCGGGCACACATATTTGACTACGAAACACTTTGGTAAGATAGCCAATCAAACATTACTTGCTTTGCTGGTGATATCATTTCCTCTAGAGATTAAGCTACAGGTGCTCTCTCTGCTGGTTTGTTGTAAGAAGAAAATATCAGCAGACTTGAGGGCGATAAAAGACCAAATTCTTTTGTCCAATATGCTTAAACCTTTTCTTGAGAAAAACAAACTTTCTATGAATATAATACTTTGATTATACACCAATTTGAACTTTCCTCTACTTTTCTCAACATTCCTATGTCTTTTGAAGTCTCACAGTTCTTCTCCTCTAGCTAAATGACTGACTGGGAGTCCACTCCTACACCAGCTACCGAAGGGAGGTGTTCGCTTTCTAATTTAGGATTCAATTTAGGATTCTTTGAGCTTATAATTAGTTTCACCACTCAGCCTCACTGCCAAGGGCACTGAGATACAATGAAAAAGACGCATGCGTACACACACACACACACACACACACACACACACACACACACACACACACACACACACACACACACACACACACACACACACACACACACACACACACACATACACACACATACATTTGATATTCTCACAGGGGTATAACATGATAAGCAGGTTTTGTTAGATTTCCAGACCACAGCTTCATACGTCAATTTTCGGGTTATTGTGCTTTATTATATCCTATGTGACGGTGCACTCCACACACTCAGCCTCCTGGCACCTGGAAAATCAGCCTACTTTCTGCTGCAGCTGTGTGAATACCATAAATCCTGCTCGAGTGATTCTCATGTTTATACTTCAGCTGGAAAATGTGATTGTTCCCTCTGGGCCTGAGAATTCTCATCAAACCCTTCTAAATAATGGCCAAAAATAACCCTTGAGTCATATTTTGGTGAAGCTCTGACAACTGCCTGTTCACACCATCCCAGCATGACCTTGTTTATACAATTTGTTAAAAAAAAGAAGCTTTACCTTGACACACCACGTCTACAGCTCTCATACATAAGCCCCTGAGGGTAATTGCCTGTAGCGTTTTTTCTTCTGACACTCACCTAGCACACACTGATGTACCAGCAGTATTGATTAAGACCTGGATCTTGAAACTAGGGACAGATTGAGAGCCTGAGAGAGGGTTAGTCCCCACAGAGCAGCCCATGTTTTTAATAATCACTCCATCTCTCCACCTGGGAGTGCAGATCCACTGTGGGACCTATTTATAGTCAGCAACCAGCAGGCAGCGAGGGCAGCACACAGGCACCATTGTTCACATCACAAGATAATGTATTTTCTAGAAGGGGGGATGTAATGAGGAAAATCATGAATTTGCACATCTAGGACAAGCTGTATAAAATAATTAAATGTTGCTAAGGTCAAATAAAAGGTGGCTTTTTACTCATTTTATGACCTGCTGTAATTTAGTATGGTTATTGATGACCTAGGTATTGTGTTTTCTAAATGTATGGTAACAGCATTGAAATGATGCAGCAATTATGACTGATTCTTCAAATGTATTTGTAACATATGTATTTTGGACACTTTTGGTTCTTAGTCAATTTTTACAATATGATGTCGCCCAACATAAGAGGTTATGGTGGAAAAACAAAAGGTGTTCCATGTCAAACAGTTAAGCATTATGAATAATCTCGCCTTTAAACTGGCAAAATACTGTTTTGCCATTTTAGAGGTTTTGGATGGGTGCAAGGTGGATTTCTGTACTGCTGTTTTGAAAATAATTTATGCTGTGAAGTGAGTAATGCATCACTTTAAGTGTCTGTAACGCAGCTAGCTGAGAGCAGGCAGCGCTGTCACAGCTGTACTGCTGTAAACAACTGCCTCACCCTGACACACACACACACACACACACACACACACACACACACACACACACACACACACACACACACACACACACACACACACACACACACAAACACACTCAGCAGGCAGCTATAACATCTGTCACCCCCCTCTGCTCTGTGACACTTTAACCCTGCGTGGGTCTTTTTACAGCCTGGGTTGTGGATCTCTGTCTCTGATTCACTCTGAGATGAAAAGTACAGTGACAATGGCAACATAAGAATGGATGGCCTAATTCTTGAAGACATACAAGGTTATAGTACACTTAGATTGAAGCATACAGTATACAGCAGTACTGCTCAGCAGATTTCAACCGTACCTAAAAGTTTGTTTCTGTGTATTGGATTTTAGTCGGTTGTCATGCATTTGGATTTTATTATGACAATCTTTGAACAGCTGTCTTTCTCTTTAAGAATGGATAAAGATAAATACATGTGAACAACCCATATTAAATTACAAATAAAATATTGTGAACATGAAAGTTATCCTCAGTGGTGTTATGAGTGTTACTTTGAATTATTGAAGACAACATCGTTTATAGTTTCAGTTTCTTCTTAGCAGAGGAGAGTGTCTCCTCGGGGGTGCAGACCGTCCAGCTGTTTTGAAAGCAACAGTGAGAGTATTTTAACATAATGAACCTTGCTGTTTACAGTGAAGGACATTTTTCAAGGGGAATACTAATGTGCTGTTATGTTATGATTTATTAAATACCTGCTGAATCATAGGGTCGCCATGTTGAGAGACAGATTTTTATTAAAAATATTTTGGAGATGAATGTACCTGCCTATTCACTGAACAAGGTTAACATAAACAGATCACATTTCTCAATAGTTTCTCAACAGGTCCTTGATTTCAGACAATGGTAAACAAAAGCCGCCTTTTTATTTTCTATTTCAATAGCAGGCTGACCCATTTAAAAACATATATATAAAAAGATTTTTAAATGTTGATGATTTTGTGCTAAAATAAAAAAGTTTAAGTTGTAGGCCTATATTACAAAGATACAAAGTCAGCAACTTCATCAGTTAATGATTCATGATGTTCTGGAAATTAATTTTAAATCAGTGGTGGAATAAATGCAGTGATACTTTTGCCTACTGCTTAATAAAAGTAGCAATCACAATGAAAACAATCCTACTTAAAAGTGGGGTATGTAATTTTCGAGTGCGCTAGAATTTGAAAGTACACAACCGGAAGAAATCTGCTACTTCCTTACAGAGCCCCTCCTCCAACACACACGAACGCGCACATGACCAATGAGAGCACGAGATAAGTTTGTGCACAGATGGAAGGCTGACAGGCAGGTTGGCCATCCAGTTACTTTAGCCGGGCCGGCTAAAATGATCGGTCGTGCTTTTTACAGTACTACGGCTTCCACAGATTACATTTTGTTATGTATTTGTTGTCAAAGCATATAATATATTCATTGCTATCGGGATGTTAAGAGCATTCCATGGAATATAACAAAAAGTGTTTCTGAAATAAATTACATACCCCACCTTTAAGTAAATTGAAATTAAGTTTTATTGTTGGCAGTAAAATCTATTCATTATGCATAAAGGCAATATTAAGAGTGTTATATTAGTAAATCAACAGAGTCTATGAATATACAGTTTATATGACTCTGTTGTTGTTAGACTCTGTATGGGTTGAATTGACCAAGGCTTTATTTCCTCCCTTAATGTTATGCCTCTGTGTTGCTGCGCATGAGAAATGTCTCCCACAGCGGCGGATAATCCATCACAGTAAACATGAGGCTGCAGTTTGGTTTGCCAGAGCTACTGTTTTATCAGCATCTCCTCGAGTGTTTTCATATCAGCGCTGCGCTACTTTGGGCTCTGCTCGCTGTCAATCTCCGAGCACTCACACGGAGATGCAGGCAGAAAGGAACGTTTCTGTCAGGGAATAATCCCTCCAAACACTTGGCCTTTCAGACGTTATTGTTGCATGCAGCATCTGACCTGGCACGGCAGTTCATTTCAGTGACATTTTCCTTAAAGGGCTGATTATACTGTATTTCATCTGCTGAGTGGTTCTGCATTAGCAATAGACTTGGAGAGTGTGGAGTATCACGCTGCGACATCTGCTGCTCTGCTCTGACTACCCCCCCGGAGGCGAGCTTGATGCTTGATGCCTGTGATGTGTGTGTCTGTGTGTGCTCATGCATTCTGACTATAAAAAGAACAATAGTGATACACTCGTGCTACAGTATGGTCACTATTTGTTTCAACAGCTCAATATTTATCTTTGTGATTATGTTGTTTTGTGACAGCCTTTGCCTGTGCACGCTGATGATTAACCTGTCATGTGGAAGCTTTCAACCAACTGGGATTTTGCAATGTACACACACACACACACACACACACACACACACACACACACACACACACACACACACACACACACACACACACACACACACACACACACACACTAGACATGTCATTTGTCATGGTATCTTCAGGTCGGATGACAGCATCAATCTGCCATTATTGCTCCATACAGTCTATATGTATTCTTTATTCGTATCCATAATAGTTATGTCTGCTACCATTAGACGACTTAATGATGTGTTGATCTACAGGAAACCATGGGGAACTTTTTTCGTAATAGGATATTTATTTACTCATTCACTCACTCCGTTTGTCCCATTTCAAATGCTGTACTCAGCCTCTCAAATATGGAGACGTCCTGCTTTTCTCTGTTAAATATAACATCTTTAACTGAACATCTTTGGTGTTGTTCACTATTTAGATGTAAACATGGGTATAAAGAACTGTCATTTTATTCCTAAGTGTAGTATTTCCCTTCACAGCAGGTTTCAGCTGATTGAAGATCTGTCCTATGAAGATGTGAAGAAATGTTACCGGGGCTCGGTAAGTCCTCTTTTGATTGAAATCATCACTGTGTCTTCCCTCCCTGTTTAAACTTCCCCTTAGAGGAGAGCTTTTATTGTTGAGTACTTGATCTAAAGGCATTTCTCTCACTTGTTTCACTGCAGATTAGAAAGATATTTCAAACGGACGTCTTTATGACAGTGAGATGCTTACAAAAGCCTCCCCAATATGACAAATCAGATTTCAATCTGATTGTCTGTGTTTATTTATCTGTCTTTATGAATCAGATAAGATTACATGTGAACAAGTCAACATTGCTGCTGACATAAAAGTGTGACAAATGTCTAAATGTTCCCTGCTCACCCCCCCCCCCTGCGCAACATTTGAGATTTCTAAAGCGAAATTAAGAAATTATTACATTTTTATTGACGAGCTCAGTGCAATATAATCTTAAATTACTATCATGTACAGCCTCAATCTGGGCCAGTGTCCTCCAGGTATTTCCCAAAATGGTTCTCATAATTTGCCTGCATGTGACTCAAAATTGGTATGAGTGGTGATCGAGCCCCGTGCACTACTGTCACGTGTCTCCTGAGGACAGGAGCCGCAGACAACAGCATAGCTGGGCTGATATGAGTCGGAGGAGAGATAGACAGAGACATGGGAAAGTCTGGTGGCAGGGATATCTATAGCTGGAGTTGAGTTTGAGATGTGTCGGAGGAGAGCAGGGAATGAGAGAAACCTCTTGTGTGCTCCGATGGAGGAGAAATGTGTGATTTTCTCGAAAAAGAGAGGACTTTTTAGGTGTCTTTGATCGATAGAGGTATGGAAAGGCAGAGAAATAAAGAGTTTAAGTGAGAGTAGTGAGGAGTACCTGTGTGTGTGTTTCTTTTAGCTCAGAGTGATGAAGGGCAGAGTGTGTGTATGTGTGTGAAGGAGGCAGGAGGAGTCAGCTGGGTGGGTGCTGCAAAGTGTACAGTCACTGGAGGTGTATCTGAGAGGGAGAAAGAGAGTCTTGTAGTTTCTGGAGAAAGAGCTCAGTGGCTGAAAGCTGAGGCGTTGCTGCTGTAACTCTGTAGTAGTGTGTGTGTTTCTGTGTGTACGCATTAGAGCCTGGTGTGTGTCTGTAGGTGCCTGTAGAGCAGAGGTAGACAGCCCTCAGTCTGGGCCCCATACTGACCGGCGACAGGGAAATCAGTGTGTGTCTTGCAGCAGCTTGCTCCAGGCCATCGATGTGCGTGAGTGTGTGAATGTATACGGGGCCAACGTGCTGAGCCTGGTGCAGAGCTCCCGTCCTTTGAGGGAGCGGGTGGTGTCTGCGGCGAGCGGGGCGGCTGGTGGTGGAGGAGGGGCCGGTGGAGCGGTGCAGGCGGGCCGGTCGGCCAAGGAGCTCCTCATGACTCTGCCCTGTCCCTCTGCACAGACTGTCAGCAAGTACAACTCGCAGTACCACAAACTGTTCCAGTGTGTGCCCAAGGATGAGATCCTCATGAAAGGTACTGTGCTCTTCACCAGCAGGGAAACTTTGAGACTGTGTTTGTGCTGCAACTTCATTTTCTTATTTATCAGTCTGTTACGCTTGTTGGACTTGTCACGCTTCAGCCTCTGTATAATTTGTGTGTTTTGAGTTTGTACTTTTTTCTAATCTTCTCTTGCCTTTTAAAAAAAAAAATCAGACAAAAGTATATTTTCTTTAAAGAGTTTAAAGGATCAGTCTATTTATCAATTGGTCACCAGAAATTATTTTAAGTTTTCACCTTTGGCTTTTTTTAAATAAGAAATGTTCTGGCACAAATATGATCCAATGTTGTGACAGCTCTGGAACAAATGAAGAGATCACTGCAGCATTATCTTATCATTTACTATTTATAGGCATGTGTTTGAGTAAAATTCATCTTTTATTTTTTATTCTATAAACTACTGACAACATTTCTCTGAATTCAACAGACACTGGAATGGAATGGCTGCCATTGTTGTCTATACTTTTTCCAGAGCTGTATGATGGATAAATGACAAAAGTTTGTCTAAACTCAAATATAACTCAGTGCACACTATTAATTCACATTGAGAGCTTCTTTAGTAATAATCAAACTATTTAAAAGTGGTGAGAGAAGTAAAAGTACTCATACCACATAAAAACATACTCCACTTCAAGGCTAAAGTCCTGCATTCAAAACATTGTTGTCAAGTATGAACTTCGAGAATTCACTTTAAGTTTCAAAGTAAAGTAGATTAAAGTAGTAAAGTACTCATTGTGCAGTATAATGTTTCCAGGTGTTAGTTATATTGCATGTGTTTGTTTTGGATTCATAAGACTGCTGCTATAATGTTTTATTGAATGCTTTTTTATGTTAATCACTTTACATACTGTATTTAAATCTACAGTAATGCAATACAGTTTGTAGCATCAGTGTCCTGTGATAACCATGTATTTTGTTTTCATAACATGTTACAGAATCTATTAAGGTCTAATCTTCAAATGTACAGTATTTGTACAAAATACTACACTACAAGTGGTCGCAGGTATAATGTTCTGCTACTGCATTTTTATCAATAGCATGTGTACTTTGAAAAGCCCTATAAAACAATCTCTAGTACATATTCCACTACATACTCCTTGTTTCTTTCAGCTTGTTAGAGATATTGTTTTGTTGTGTATTTTTCTTCCATCCAGATTACAATTGTGAAACGAAACGAAAATATGTTTGTGTCTCTTCTGTTCACAGTGTACTCATGCGCTCTCCTCAGAGATATTCTTCTACAAGGCCGGCTCTACATCTCCAGAAACTGGCTGTGTTTCTATGCCAACCTCTTCGGCAAGGACATCAAGGTACGACAGACTGACAGGCAGCTTAATAAACTCAAACTGACTGACAAACACAAACCCAGTAACCCAGTGTCCCCCAGTCACAATCTGACAGGCTGATTGGACAGCTCGACAGATGATTTGACTGAAAGTCATTCAGGATTACAGGCTGACTCACAGTGTCACCGATGTCATGCGCACACATTGAAAAGGACTCTCTTTATTTGTGAGAGATAATGTCCTGAGAACAGGTAGACTTACTGAACCTTCAACCTTAAGCTGTGTGATTTTCTCTCTGATGTTGTGTATTGTTCCTTTTCCTTCATTTCTTTGAAACCAAACCTCTCCTGACATGCGAGTGACAATAAGCTGCGTATTCAGACTGCATTCCTCACATTCTGAATGAAATAAGACACGTTTCATTTTCCTGGGGCTTTTCCTGAGTGTATTTCAATGTCTTACTTCCCTGCCACCATTTACTAAAACCTAGGTGTTGTTTATCTTATCTATAATTTCCCCATCATTAAATGATGTTTTTGTGCCTTTTTCTGTCTTCTCAAGGTGGCTATCCCTGTCGTCTCCGTGAGACTGGTGAAGAAGCACAAAACAGCGGGTCTGGTACCAAATGGCTTGGCCATCACCACAGACACCGGACAGAAGGTGAACACTTCCACTACAGACGCTGTGAATTCAAATACTTATACTGATGCACGGCTGTACTTTCCAGGAGAGATGTGCTGGAAAAATGAACGGCATACTATAGATAAACGCAGAGTGGAGTCACGGCCCTGTGGTACGAGAGAGTTAAGGGATTTTCCACCATTACAGTCAGAGGGGCTTCTTAACTTCCTGTCACATCAGACTCAGCCTAGCATCAAGTGGTGTTTTAAAAGACATGATGTACTTTTCAGCTCCTGTTCAAGCTCCAGCAACTCATGAATAATCTTCAGCGAGCTTTCTTTAGCATGTGGTGACAACTAGGTGTTGTATCCTCAAGTAAAAAAGGAACAACCACCAAACAATACATGAAAACTCCATTTAATGTTAACCAGTGGGTTGTTTTGCAAAGAGAGAGCACATGTTAATGCAAAATTGGTACACATTTCTTTTCTAGATTCTATCCTAGTTAACACAGGCCTCAGAGATGTTAGCGTTTTATTTTACACAATCAAATGTGTCACTTAATACTTAATACCCCACTCATGAATTGGAAATCGTAAAAAAGAGCAAGTGGCTACATGAGACCACAGAGGTTGGCAGGGGCATTAAACTTCATGAATTATTACATTATAATGACTAATTATAAACAAGTTATCATTTATGGAAAATAGCATGTTAGCAATTTAGCTCAAATCCATACAGTCCATTCCATCACTCTCTTTTCTAGGTAGGTAGATTACAGAATATTCTGCACGTTTCCAGGGCTGGCACATCAGGCTGACAGAAGGGCTGAGTCATTCCAGTCGTTATAAAGTTCAGAAATAGCAGAAATGTTTCACAGACTGTCTTATACTCAACTACACATTATAAATACATACATAAAAGTGCTTAAGTATTGCACCTTGTCTGGCAGCTTTCATTCATAACACAAATCATTATTAATAAAGCGAACGACTGGGCTGATTTGTACTAGTGGAATGAAATGTGGTTGCGTGCTTTCCTCTCTTTCAGTATTTAAATGAACATGTTAGCTTGGCAGGTAAAACCACAACCCAGCAGTGTCAAATTGTTGTTTATATTTCTATTTTTGCAAAACGTTATCATTAAATTGTTCTGAGGTTGGCCTATTGCAGGAAATAAGGAAATAGATCCCCCCCAGTACTGAATATTACTCAACTATAATCCAACCCATAATGCAGTGGTGAACACTGCAGCAGATGGTGTGTCTCATAACGTTCAAGGCGAATATATGTCTATGTGATTGTGTAATATGCATTACATAACCATGCAAACATACATGGCTCTGTACCGTGATGTTTAAGAGGCTGGTCCTGCTGTGTATGAGGTAAAGGTTCACAGCTCGTGTCTGTAACAACAGTCCAGGCTTGTTTGTAATTCTTCTGCTCCTTCACCAACATGCCTGTGTCAGGAGGAGAGATACAACAGGACACAAACAACCGATACACTGCTCACACAATAACAGTGCTTCAAATGCTAACAAATTAAGTTATTTAGATTTAGATACCAATAACAGTCATCCAGGTCAGAGGGATAAGTGGGTAAGCTAACACTGAGCTGTTGTTAATTCCATGAAAGAATAAACTAGAACAAACGTATGAAAATATACTCTTTGTGCCCCAGATTATGAATCCCTGAAGTGTTGTTTTCCCCAAAGTATTCAATGTTTTACTTTTTCCTTTTCATTTGAATGTATTATCATGTGCTTGTTATGGCTGCAAATACAAATATTCTAACACCTCAGTATGAGAACAAGATTTTGATACCATTTGTTCTCTTTTTGTATGTTCCTCAGTATGTATTTGTATCTCTGCTATCAAGAGACAGTGTCTATGATGTCCTTCGCAGGATCTGCACTCACCTACAGGTCAGAGACACACACACACGTACAGTACACGCGTACAGTACAAACACGTACACACACACACACACACACACACACACACACACACACACACACACACACGCACGCACGCACGCACACACACACACAAACACACTATTTACTCAGTCTATATACACTGCAGTGTACGTGACAGTTAAAGAGGCAATTTCCTTTTCCCTTTCCAGGTCAATGGGAAGAGCCTGAGCTTGAAGCAGTTCATGGAGGAGCCGATCTTATCGCTGGTCAGTCACATGTCTTTCATAAACCGTCGTAAAACTATAAAGATCAAAGCTGTACAACTTCACAACTAGTAATCCTCGGGTATGACATTTATTGTTAGTATTTGTTTTTCATGTTGGTCTAAACTAAGGCCTCTGAAAACTCTCACTCATATGGCAGACTTACCTTCTTACACACACTGTATCAAGAGATCATGCTGTTGCAGCTGCTGCAGTGAATTGCAAGATGCTATCAGAGCTCTGAGAAAAGTCACCTTGTGCGTGCACTATGAGGCCACTGTGACGGAACAGCTTTTGTCTTTTGTAATGTAGTTCTGTTAGCATGCCCGTACTTGATTAAGCTATCATTTGACTGAAAGTATTTGAATAAAAACGTTGTTTAGTTTTGCCAGCATTTTGTATAGCTTTACTTACTCTGTAACACAGAAACTGGAAGTCCCCCAATTTTGTTTACTGTTTTTCATTATTTAAAGACATACATGCATGAACAATTCCAACCATCAAGAATATTCAGTCGCCCTGCAGAACATGTTGATACATTGTGGCTTCCATAAGGTTTAGCAGAAAGGCCTTCACAGTTTTACACTTAATAGAGGTCATAATCTTCCTCAACTTTCAGGCTGCCAAATTGTCAAAAATCCCTATCATGTGTTGGATTGTTTGACCCCTTACATAGCCCAAAATGTATTTATTGACAACTTGGCAACATGGGTGCACAACATAACAATGTGATTGAAGTAAAAAATAATATTGCTAAATGAACCTTGCTAAATACCTGTAGACCCGATGTCACATGTAGACCTCCCTACATTTTTTGGGGTGAAATATTTGGGAAGCCACTGAATAAGTTAATGTTTGCAATGCATGTTTGTCGATAAGTCCAGGTGTCCAGGTTTTTCTGTCAAATGTTAAGATGTATGAATCATTACTGCTTGCAGTGATTGTGTGACTCCTTCAGTTCGATGTGTTCTGCTCTGCCACAGGATGAGTACCCGGCAGTTGACGAGTTCCCGGCAGTTGACGAGTTCCCATCAGTGTTAAAGTGGAGAAGGAAACCCTCGGTGGTGTCTGTGTCCTCCTCCCTTCCTGACCTCCTGGGAAACTCCACCAGCAGCCTGAGCGCCGCGGACACACCCTTCAAATCAGAACAGCCGCTGGAAGGTGAAAAAAACAGTCATCATTATATCGTTGTTCAATAGTTTGCTGAAAACTGGCCAAAAGTTTGGTTGTCTATTATTAGAGACATCCACATCACATCTATGAATAGAGAGATAAATTAATCTACAGCTCAAAAGTAGTTTCAGTTCGAAAGTTTTTTGAATTTTCCTTTTATTTACTGTACTGAAATATGTGCATCAGGATACTATCAATATAATAAGGACCAATAATCCTACATTATTCGGAAGTTCAAATATTTAGCTTTAAATCAGTTAAAAGCACTTTAAATGTTTAACTCTGACTCTGTGTGTTCTGCAGGACTTTAATCAAGAGCCAGCTTAAATATAAATCAGCCTGTGCCTCTTGGTCATTGTTTTCTTGTCCAAGTGAGTACGTTGATTTTTAGTGTAAAATCCTGTAGTGTCTCAACATTTCGATCAAGAAGCAAGAAGACAATTACCAACAATTATAATAATGTCAAATACATGAATTGTCTTTCTTGTTTACAGTAATAACAATAATCACATTTTAAGGTAAGGGGAATATAATTCATTAGTAAATAAAAAAACGATTGTGCTGTAAAAATGTGCACGGGGAATAAGAAGTCCCTGGGCTACCAGCACAAGTTAAATAGGGGTTGAGGTGTTTCTACCGTGGAAAAAGGAGTTCTGCTAAGTGACGATGTGTGAAAGTTTTATATATAGCAGTATTAATAATAAAGTGAGTCAGTGAACTGAATACATCATCTGTGTTAAACCTTCAAAATGTCACTTCCATTATCAGATAACTGGGTGATGTTGTCTTGTCATGTTTATACTGTGAGTTACAGAGATGTAGCGTTAAGGTGCGCGTGTGTGTGTGTGTGTGTGTGTGTGTGTGTGTGTGTGTGTGTGTGTGTGTGTGTGTGTGTGTGTGTGTGTGTGTGTGTGTGTGTGTGTGTGTGTGTGTGTGTGTGTGTGTGTGTGTGTGTGTGTGTGTGTGTGTGTGTGTGTGTGTGTGTGTGTGTGTGTGTGTGTTTTTAAGCTTTTACTTCTCGTATCTGTGTAGGAGGAAGTGATGGGAGGAGAGTGATTGCTTTTGGATGGCAACATCTCTCTTACGCAACGACACATTAAGCTCCAAATGGAGATTAAATCATGTGGGATTTGGTATTATAAAGCTTTGGGCGGATACAGATTAAGTAGAGATTATCACAAACAATGTCTGCTGTCAAAGTAGTCTGAGGACAGTTTAACGGCTCCATGCTGACAGGTCACTTCTACCAACCTGCATTCATCCTCTATTAAATGTTCGATATTTGATCAGTGTGGGCTTTTGTGTTGTTTTCCTCACGGCTCATATGAGGAGAGGAAAGCAGGAACATTTGGTGATTATTTTATTTACTTAGTATATATTTACTTTTGGATACCAGATAACATGCCCAGGGTCAACAGCTGTATTAATATAGGGTTACATCACACACAAAAACACGCATTCATGTACAATCTGCGCAACGGTGGCGTACAATAATTAATAGTCAGCTCGAAAAATGAATGAAAGCAGCAGATCACATGATATAAGATCCTTTATTTAATCCTCCAGATAAAACTGTGTTTTTAGGTTTTACTATCATCATTTTTTTAGGTTCTAAGGCAACATTCTAATAATATAATAATATATATACACATTATTATGATAATAGTACTTAAAGCAACTTGGTTGGTCTGACATTCCTCAAACCACAACTTCATTGATATTGTTGCCTTAACTACAAGTTGAATTGTATTTGTAGAGATCTCTGACAGCTCAGCTTGTTAATGTATTCATTTAATTGCCCTCTCTGACATATCAACAAATATAACTTTATATTGTGATGTATTTAAAAGTGTATTGTCACAACATTAAAACTAACAGGTGGGTTTGCACCAAAAATGTGTGCACTGTTAATGGTGTAATGGTGTTATGTTATTGTGCGTGTGTGTGTGTGTGTGTGTGTGTGTGTGTGTGTGTGTGTGTGTGTGTGTGTGTGTGTGTGTGTGTGTGTGTGTGTGTGTGTGTGTGTGTGTGTGTGTGTGTGTGTGTGTGTGTGTGTGTGTGTGTGTGTGTGTGTGTGTGTGTGTGCGTGTGCGTGTGCGTGTGCGTGTGTGTGTGTGTGTGTTACAGAGCGCGCCCTGCAAACAGACAGAGGTCTTTTTTCAGAGCCACTGGCAGAGCTGGGCCAGATGGAGTACCAGCTGCTCAAGTTCTTCACTTTGCTGTGAGTATATAGAGGGGCGCGCACACACACACACACACACACACACACACACACACACACACACACACCACATTCACCTCTTCCAACAGCTGACACACACTACACACACTGTGAGCATTAGCACGACGCAGATATAAATAGTCAGTGAACGCACACAGGCTCAGAGGTGTTAAAACATTTGTCAGTCAGTGTTTTCCACAAAGAGTCTGCATCCTATGAGACTTAATTGTGAAGAATCTTTGCAATTCATCACATAATGACTCTCAGTGAGCGCCATGCCCTCCAACACAGCAGGGTGACTCATTGATCAGGGACACTGTCCTTCACTCGCAGGGTGTGAAGATGTCTGCTGTAGTGTCCTTGAGAGAGCAATGAATCCCTATCTGCTCCTGAAGGTTTGTCATATGTTGTATACGGACGGTGACCTCTGACCCCACAGTCATGGGCACATGTTATCCTGGTCCAGTATATCAAAGATTGTAATCAATATGAGTAACAGGGAACACTCTGAATACATTTATGCTGAAAATAGAACACACAATGTATTTAATAAAGCTACACACATTCATATTTCTCAACTGAATACAAAAATAAATATACGCCCCAATTCTTATTTACTTTCAAAGTTATGCTGATAATACCATGCAATGAAAAAATGAATACAAAGAATTTAGGGTTTTTACAATACATAAAAGTTTCAGTTCACTTTAAATAAATAAATGGATACCAGTGGTCGCTTCAAAATAGACTCATTCAAACACTGCATCATTACTTTGACAATGTTCAGCAGTAATATAAAGTGCAACATGGTTTGCAACATTACTGTGGTGTTCAAGGATAGGGAAGTGCTGTGATATGTTGACAGAAAGTCAAACGCTGCCACCCTGTGTTCATTCAAAGACATTACAGATCTCTTCCTCCACATCAACCGTGGATTGTTTTGTTTTATGCCATAGCCATCCTTAAATGTAATACTTTACTCTGTGTGTCTCTTTCTATTCCGACAGTATTATTCTCCTCATCCTGTCATCGTGCTACCTGGCCTTTCGTGTGTGCAGTTTGGAGCAGCAGCTGTCCTTCCTCGGTAACCCCAATCTGCCCCTGAGAGAGAGGTAACGCTGCAACGCTTCGTCATCAGTACTTTATAAAATGTTTTTACCGAAATATACATTAATATTCGAAAAATGAAGCCAATTTGATATCCATGAAGGTTCATATTTAATCATAGATTACAAAATAAGCTAAATCAAACAAATGTGTGAGACAGTTAAGTAGAAGGAAGACCTATGTTTATGATATTGTATATGTATATCTAAATATGTCAAATGGATGTCTTCTTTCAAAAACGTAATAACATTATAATAATAATAATAATAATAATAATGTTTATTTCCTGCATTGTAACATAAATCCTACTGACTCAAAATGTGCATTTTAAAAGATAAAATGAGTTCAGTTGATTAGAATATTATCTTCCGTCGGTAAAGTAAAAAGTAAAATCTATACAAATTACGACATATATTTTACATAAAGCAAGTATTATTTCGTTTTCAAATAAAAGATGACAACCCCCACATTTTTAAATAACCTGTGCAATATAAAATAATATTCTAAATGATGAGAAATTATATTACATATTGTGTTTAAGCTTTTTATCACAAAATGCCATTGTTATTAGGAAAAGACGTACAAATGCATAACATTTTGTCGAGTTATTACATAAAGTATTGTTACAGGGGGAGATGTATGTTGCTGATTTATCGTCCATTTCATCTAGAGTCCACTAACCTGGCTGCCTTCTTCCTGTTCAGGTAACCGCTGCTCTCCGCTGGGACTCGTCGGTGTTGCGATGCCCTCCTGCAAAGATCCTGGATCAGCTTTACAGTGCAGAAAAGATCAAGCTGTGAACCAGCCACATACATGAAGGAGAACTGACTTTCTATTTAGTGATCACTTCCAGACTATGCAAACACACTTTCTATGTATTTCTCAATTTGAAGTAGGTTTCACTGTAGATCCTGATTGTCTACCATGGCCTATACCTCTCACAGACTATCATCCCATGACTCTGCAGTGTAAAGCCCCATACACTGAAGTAGTGAGCCGGTGGGGGCTGTTTGTGATGCTGAAGGTGAGGGGGGAAAGGTAGCAGATAATTAACTCATTAATTACTTGAAAAGACGGATGGTAAAGATATTCCAGGTGAGTTATGATGGTCGTTTCCAACATGTTTTGGCTGACAAGCTGACAAACCAAATGCTTATTATTTTTTTCTGGTTACATCTTTTCAAAGCCCTCAGTAGGAAAGCTAATCCATCTACAACAAAGCACTTTTAAGAAGTATGTCCATATTATTTCAAATGTATGTAACTGAGTTGAGATCTATTTTTGCTTGATATTAGGTACTCAGTTGTCATTTTAAGAGTTTTTATTGAAGGAAGTCTTAGGACCACAGAGAATTGACTGAAGGAAGTCTATAACTGTAATATACTGAAGCACCAACACCCCCTGTGGGTTTTAACTATAATGTGAATGAGGAATAAGAGACAAGCTTATTATCTGTCTTTAGTTGTTCTCATCTCCTGTGTGAAAGGAGGTCCAGGTTGTTTATTTTATACATTTCAAATGAAGTCAACAAATGTGATTATATAATTGTCTGAAGATACTGAATGATTTTACAGAAGTGTATTTTACAGAAATGTAGAGTAGTTTGTGAAATCCCTGTGAATTAAATTAGCAAAGAAATGTAGATAAACAAAGACTGTTGGCGCCTTTTGATTTAAATGTTGGTTATTTTGAGGGCAAAGATTTGACTATCCATCCTTTCTTCCTGGAACATCAGCATTATATATACATTAGGACCACCTTTGACTTCGACAGCACAGCAAATTTCGCTAACCTCTACAACTCTCCCTAAATTATGAAGCTGGAACGTAATGTTGGCAGAAGCACTTAATGCTTAATACGTTACACATGGAGCACTGGCTGTACATTACATTACAGTTAGCTGACGCTTTTATCCAAAGCTACTTACAATAAGTGCATTCGCCCAAGACACTGGGTTGTGGTTGTCTTCCACATGTTTCTTTTTAAATTCAATACCTTTAAACACACGTGTCATGGGTTGAAAATGTGTATTTTCTCAAATGTTAGCTGTTCAGAAGCTACAAAAAACAATATTGAATTTAGTCAAAAAAATACATAAATACATGAATACAGAGAAATGTGTGACATTATCTGACAGAGAATTTGAAAAAAGCACAATTGACTCTAGGAGCTGCAGAATTCTCCAAACCCCTGGAGAAACCATGTGACCAAAACATATATATTTAGGGAGCTGGAGTTACAAGCTTTTTACAAAACAACAGTATCAAAGAGTAAGATGTTATAATGTTATATAACGTGCACTTCTTTTACTAGTATGATGTTGATGGCATTTGACCTCACCCCCCTATTTGTAAAAGGAAATATGTAGCCCAGATTGATTAAATGATGGTAAACAGAGCTAGCTCACACTGTTTACACACCACAACATTAATCATACTACTGCTTTGGAACAGAGCAACAGATGAAATAACAAACAAATCATATACAAAGGAAGAGCTGTAAATAAATCTTAAGTCTTTAAAATACAGTTTCCCCCGTTGAAAAGGGAATTACCTTGCTCCACATTGACATATAGTTTATTTTGGATCAGCTCTTTATTGAGGCTCTGTGATCTTTACACTGAGTAAATAATTAAACCTAAGAGTTTGCACAGATTTATATATGTATTTCTGGTCATTAAATATGTGTGGACCGCCGATATACCATACAATCAGCAATACAGTATAAATTAAAAGTATTACATAAAAGTAAAGTAGTACTGATCAGTGAGGAGTAACATGTCGCTGTAATTGTTCCTGATAAACATACGATACACTCAGCATACACACACACACACACACAGCCAAACCGAGTTCTGGTGAAGGAGAACATGCCTGTGTAACTTCCTTCACATTCAGTAAATATGAATTCTCTCCTATCCAATATTTGGTCTAATCCAAAAACCAAAAGTTTGCAACTTCAAAGGCTGGACCACCTGGATACCATGACAACCAGAATGATTGACAGGTGCTGCAGTTCCCGCAGTGAAAAGGGGGCGGAGAGGAGGACACCTGGTTCAGAGGTCAGTGTCGAAGAGTATTCCAGGAATCTGAAAACTACCCATCCTGAACAAACGTGTTTCAAGTAATAAAACCTCATCTTGATATTTGGCCTGAAATTAGACTTAGATTAAACTTGAAAGTTTCCTTTCACACATGGATTTTAAATAAGTGTGAAGTTAAAGCTTCTCTATGTTATGTTTTGTAAGTACTTCATTTTAGAGTAAAATGAAGTACTTACATAGGCTGCAACAGGCTTTGTGCATTTATTAAACAGCTGTAGTTACTGTGCAGATTTATATTTTTGCATACAAAAAAAGGTATGATACTTATAAAATATGATACACAGTTATACATTTAACTTCATTGTAAAATTATATTGCACAATGAGTAGTTTTACTTTAGATACTAACAGCATCTTAATACTTAATGTACAGATTACATGCAGGATTTTTACTGATGACGTTGAGCTCTGATGCTTGCGCGTTCTTCAAAAAATAAGCATTTACTAATGCAACACCAAGTTTTCAATCGCCGTTGACCAGTGAGCCAGGTGGATACCTTAAAAGCACAAAGGGGGGGAAGGACAACCCTCCCCCGTGTGTGTGTGTGTGTGTGTGTGTGTGTGTGTGTGTGTGTGTGTGTGTGTGTGTGGTGTGTGTGTGTGTGTGTGTGTGTGTGTGTGTGTGTGTGTGTGTGTGTGTGTGTGTGTGTGTGTGTGTGTGTGTGTGTGTGTGTGTGTGTGTGTGTGTGTGTGTGTGTGTGTGTGTCAGATTTAACTGTAGAGTAACAGGACAAGTCATAGCAGATGGCTGCAGCCTAACCCCTGCCTCCAGGGAGCCCTAGTGGCTGTCCTGGAATGCTTTCCATGTGACCTTTGACCTCTCTGGTGCAAAGGAGATTGCTGACTGTAACTTTCTGGCAATAGTCTGTATCACACACGTTAAAAACATCACACACTGTCCGTGTTGCAGGAAGACCTCCAGCAATGCATTACCTCAGCGAGCATTACATGTGTCCACATCTGCTGAGAACACAACTCAAGTGCATTAGAGGTGATGTCAATGTATGAAGTGAGAGGAGGCATGTTTCACTGCAGTTAACTGTGCAAATATTTCTTCATATACAAGGGGGTTTTGGTACCAGATATCCAGAGAGAGTACAATCGCAACCGTCTTACATCTTGTGGAAATATTCTACACTTTTTGCTTTCAAAAAGTTAGGTAATCGCAAGTACATTAAACTGAAAAAGGGATCATTTAAAAAGCAAGATGGATGAATGTGCATAGATTCCTAGTTTCTCCTGACAGAGCTTAAGAAATGGTACTAGAGAATAAAATAAGATTAATATTAGACTTCATGACATAATTTCATGAAAATCTGTAAGATAAGCAATTAGATCTAACAGACGTCTAGAAGTGGGTCCAGTTCTGTTTGAGAAGTCTATCAATTGGGGCCTAATGTTGTTATTATGAAGAAAAACCAGACAACAAGAAGACATGACATCCTTCTAGGCAGATACACTGTAACAGCAAAACGTTTCATTTACCCACTGCCAGTCGACCTCAAGGATCAGAATGTAGAGCAGCCACAACTTAAGCTGTGTTTTGATTATCAGAGCTCTGCCCATGACCACAGACACACCCCGGTGTTCACAAAGAAGTCGGATAGCTTCACTATAATGGCTCAGAGGAGCGTCGAGTTCACACCCATTTTCTGGAAACTGTTCCAAGTCATTCTGGGAAGTATGGAAAACCAGTCAGAGTACATTATATTATGCATTGTGTTTCAGTACAAAATAACTCCTGAGATGAGCTCAACATCAAATGTATGTTATAGATTTGTATGTATAGATCTAAACCTTACTAATTAACATCATAACATGACATCTTCTTTGTGTAATCGATACAAAATATCGGCATTTAGGCTGGCTGTTTTTCTAGAATTCCCATATTAATGCTAACCGAAGCTAATATTAAAATGGGATTATTTATATGAGTTATAAATCCATTTAGGCAGTGCGCTAGATGAAATATTGCTTTGATTCCCTGTTTGCCACTAGAAGTTGATACAAGTCAAGCATTAGGCTACTAAAACCTAATTCATTGTTGATATATTTCCCCAAATGTGGTTTTAATAGTCTTGTTCTGCTATTTCACATCACAACATTTTAGGATTGTAAAAATATTTTACATATTACAACTGGAGCCAGTGTTTTACTTTCTGTTATGTCTTTGTTGAGTCTTTGATTTGGAATTTCCAAACAGGGATTGAATAGAGTGCTCATACAATGACTGACCTAGATAAGACTCCAAGTAGGTGGATTACTAAATTTCAATAGTACAGTTAGTGAGCATGGAGCACACCAGTGAAGCCTTATCTCATGGGAGTCATGCTCCAAAGACATGTGCTGGAGCATCTAATTCTCCCCTTATCCTTTCAGTCCTGGTGCGATGTGACTTGACCTACTTACACCTCCTGAAATGACGTGTTACCATGCAGTTGCACACCTGAAAACAGTACTGTCCAGGATGTTACTGCGCTGCTCTGGGCCTCTTAATGGGATGTTGCTTGTTGCAATCACAGTGGTTCTCACGAATGTTGCTGTAAATGAAGCTTGAATGGTTCCAAGTAGTTGCAGTTGGTTGCAGATGTGTTGTGACAGGACAGGATGTAAGGTACAACCAACACTCCCAAAACTGATTTTCACATTTATTTCAAAGACAGTTCTGAGCTCAATGTAGGATTTGTGTGTAAGATTATGTGTGCATTTGTTTATTATGTACCTGTTCCAGGCCCAAGGGGTTCTACTGACAAGTAAATATGAACCACCTGGCGATCCTGGAGGGAAAACCTTGGCTGCTGCCTGAAAACAATTACACATCGCAGCTGAAAAACAGCAGTGGGTTTGTTCACGAATGGAGCTCTCTGTTTGTCCATAAATAAAAAACAATTTCACACTGGTTGTCTCAGTTACGGCTGTAGCAGTACGTTTTTAAGTCTTGTAGCAAGACCTCACAGGCTAACTGCAAGATGAAAATAATTTATTCATAATTAATTTTTCTAACATTTTCATCAAGTTTGTTGGCTTTTATGTAACCAAGGCATGCACACTATTTGTTTAACTCAGTTAATGTGCTGAAGGAAGAGCTCCAACCAATGTTTACTCTAAGTTTAATATGTGTTACAAAAAGTGTGGGTGAAATAACTAAGAAAATTAAAAAGATGGCTTGAGTTTATTTACAGATGACAAAGTAAAATTACAGAACATTTTTCATAGGTGCCTCTCTGCTCTACATTCACCGTCAGACTCCCCCAAGCATTGGTGGCCAGTGGCTTATATGTTAGCATTCCCCATAGGCCAGCCAACTATTTATCCAATTAATTTGTGGAATTCTAAATAGCTACAATTTTTTTTTTAAATTAAAACAATGACATTTGAAATGAAATGATTGACACCGTTGCCCATGCATGCAGTACATATGGTCCAATTAGCAACACCTGTTTTGAATCACCGAGCCTTTATTTAAGGCAGAACTTTTCAGTTGATCTGGTTAGAAATCAGGAACTGTGAACCAGAGGGACAGCAGGTTATTTTGGCCCACTGGAAAGCATTGTTATGTTAAATATGATTAAAATAAAACGGTCTTGAACAAAATAATGATATCTGTGATTATTTTACAAATGTCCAACAATAATTCAACTGTCAAGTAATTGCAGTGCGTGCACTCACCACGATGACCGTGTTTTTGAATGTGTTGTCCTGAGTGTGCCTTTTGCCATGCCTTATGCAAATAGTGACCACGTCTTCGTCACAATATGATGAATGCAAATTCATCCTCTTTGAAATGAATTGTTTTGTTTGGTCTATCGCAGTAAATGTTTATTCCGTTTACATTTGTTTATCTACTACTTAACTCCCCTTGTTCAATAATTATCTGCATTATTTTTCACACAGCTCTTTTGTGATTGTCCATTTTCTTGATTTATGTATTTAGTTTTTCAGTGACACTAAGCTAGCTGTTTGAGGCTAATATGATGTTAATACAACATACACTTAAAGCTAACTGCTGATTTCATTTAAACGTTATAAATCCCACTAAGGGACAAGTATGATTAAAATGTGCAATACAATCTACAACTAATAATGTATTCTTTGTTTAAATGTCACTTCTTTACCTTATGGAACTAATTTATGTGTGGATTTACTGAAAGTACAAGTTGTCTCCTCTTACTCCACACACCCCTAAAAGTATTTGCTCTTCTAGTTCTGTTTCTTTTTCCAGTATACCATTTACATTGGCCTTTTGTACTATTCTGCTGTGAGCACTGGACCAGGGAATTTTCTTTTTTCTTATAACGATAATGAATCTGAATTGTCAACAATTGAATGTATACTTTCTGTATACTTGCTGACGCTATTAGTATTATTTATTCTCAAATGTTAAAAATGGAATCACAACATTTCAACTTTATTCTTGTGATTTTGAATGTATTCTCAAATTGTCAAAATAAATCATTTTCCTCTGATTTAAAAAAAAATTCCTGGCACTGATACTCCCAGGGTTTCATATGACATTTTTAAGGAATATTTTCATACATTATGTTAGGGCTGCTCGATTATGGCAAAAATCATAATCTCGATTATTTGGGCCAATAATTGATATCACGATTATTAAAAACGATTATCCATTTACTTTGAAAACATCAATTTATTGGAAAAAAAAATGTTGAACAGTATGTTTTTAACAGTTGATTTCCCTGAACTTTAAGTATAATTCAACTGAAAAATTCATTATAAAAAATAAATCGTTTTATTTCGATTACGTTGTTTTCGTAATGGTTGCAAGCCATAAACGTAATTGCGATTAAAACACGATTAATTCAGCAGCCCTACTTTATGTATTTAGTTCCTAAACATAAGTTCTAAGTTTCTGTAAAACCCATCAAGGGCAAACATAAACCTCAGAAACTGACCTGAAACATCTCCTTTATTTGGTACATTTTATTTAAAAGTATTTGCTGTGACTGATCCCAAAAAACGCATTGCGTTGCACCTGAAAGACAAAGAAAAGACAATGGGGGGGTTATAGTTTTAAAATCCAGTGAAAATATTATATCATCACATCAATTGTAACAAAAATAATGGAATTGAGACTTTATATTATTATTAAATATTATATTTACCTTTCTTATTGAGTTCACAGATGCCCACTCCTCAACCTTCTTCCTTCTCTTTACTCCTTTTCCTCGGCTCTCCCCTCCTCTTTTTGATCTGAAAGACGGATTGGAGACAAGTAGAGTTAGTTACTTCAAATGTTATTATTTTTATTTTGAAATTCATCACTACAGCAATCGTGATAAAACATACATTTGTACATTTTAAATATCTTGTTTGTTAACTCTACTAAAACAATTTCCCCCAATATAGTTTATTCCCCTATTATACCCAGTGTGGCCCCTGCACTGAGGTCCTTGTCACTGCAGACTGTTTTGATATAAGGTGGGCGTTGACAGACATATAAACCCCTTAACATCTCCATCCTTTTTCTTTCTGCACAGAGGAGCCCACCCAGACCCCCCCCCCTCTGTGCAGACCATGAGTCACGATGCAGCGACAAGGACACAAGGATTTCTCTCAAAAGCTTTTCCCCAGCAATGTATAATTTAATTCAAAAGACAAATTCTAATTCTAAAGCAATTTAACCAATTACATTTTTTTTAAATCAAATTAATTTAGGTCTGTTTAACTGACTGAGAAAAAAAGTGAGCTCAAAATTAGGATGATAAACACACATGTTTATCTGCAGACTTACCAGACGTTTTCGCGCCTGTTTTCTGCCACCTGCTGCCAAACTGGGTCCTAGAGTTTCTCAAATCCTTCATGGTCTTGGTCCACTTTAACTCAGGGCGTTTCTGCACCGACAGAGGCTCACTGAGTTCCCTGCCTTTTTTAGCGGGGGCTGTTCTCAGAGGCTCACTGGGTGATGCGGGTCTTTTAGCGGGGGCTGTTCTCAGAGGCTCACTGGGTGATGCAGGTCTTTTAGCGGGGGCTGTTCTCAGAGGTTCACTGGGTGATGCAGGTCTTTTAGCGGGGGCTGTTCTCAGAGGCTCACTGGGTGATGCAGGTCTTTTAGCGGGGGCTGTTCTCAGAGGTTCACTGGGTGATGCAAGTCTTTTAGCGGGGGCTGTTCTCAGAGGCTCACTGGGTGATGCAGGTCTTTTAGCGGGGGCTGTTCTCAGAGGTTCACTGGGTGATGCAAGTATTTTACAGGTGGGTTTTTTCAGAGGCTCAATGAGTAGCACGCCTCTTTTAAAGGGGGATGCTACAGGTCTGTTAGCCAGGGCTGTTCTCAAATGCCCATTCGGTGCCAAAAGTCTGTTAGCGAGTGCTGTTCTCAGAAGCACATTAGGTGCCACAGGTCTTTTAGCGGGGGCAGCTGTCAGAGGCCCACTGCGTGACACAGGTGTGATAGAGCGGGCTGCTCTCACAAGCCCACTGGGTACAACAGGTCTGTGTGCTATCCTTGTTTTAGGTCCAGGTGCTTCCAAAGTCTTGCTGGGAACCTGGTAAGGAGAGCTCACCTTCTGCCGCTCTCTTCCACGGGGAGACTTTTGAGAGGAACTTTGGGGGCTCCTCTGGGAGAAACTTGGTGAGGCAGGTTCTGACGTAGCTGCAGGTTCAGCATATCTGTTGGCCCAACCGCTGTAGAACTGGTTTGGCCAGTTCATCAACTCACAGAATTTCTTTGACCACTCCACTTCAGGGTTCTGGCGAGTTGGAAAGCCATGGTAGTATCCAGGTTCAAAGCCTTGTACGAAGTCACCCTGGGAGCTAGGGGAAGGACTCTGGACTCTCCTTGAAGGTGGACAAGATGTGGTTGCAGGGCTCTTGGTGAAGGAGCCAGGGTCAGAGGCCGGTGCAGGGCCCACTGGGGGGGCAGATAGGGAGGCCTCCACTGGGACCTTCTCCAGGTTGAGCCCTGGGTTGCTGGACTCTTTGTGTTCTGGGTCTCCTGCTGGACTGATTGCACCAATGTCAGAGCAAGGTGAGGAGTCAGGTGAGGACCCAGATGAGGACTCAGATGAGGACCCAGATGAGGACTCAGATGAGGACTCAGATGAGGACTCACTCTGGGAGTGGCTGGGCCTGCTGGGGCCTTCAAGGGGCACCAATGACCATGTGTAACATTGGTCTAGCTAAAGGTAAAAACAACATTAGACCACTACTTCACTAACGTTAACATACTATGGAGTGGCATAACAAAATAAAGCTCGTCCATGTAGAATTTTCCCGTTTCGCCCCATTTTTTCCCCCAGTTTTAAACTCTATATGTTATGACTTTGCATAATGTTGTAAAATAGGCTAGGCTTCCACTCTCCCATGTATTAATAGAAAATGTGTGAAAGGTGTAAAGTTGTGTTCGTGTGGAGTCTTTGACCCTCCTTACCTTGTTTGTCTGTGGACTGGATGTACTGTGGTCAGAACCATGTGAGGACCCAGTAGAGGAGTCCGATATGGACCCAAGCAAGGAGTATGTCCCTGGACTGTGTGCAACATGATCAGAACCAGATGAGAAGCCAGGTGAGGACGGGTGGTCCGTCTGAAGCTAAAAAAGAAAACAACCTCAGATCACTGCTCTGCATAATTTAAACATATCATTAAATTATACATAAGCAAAAATACCAAAGTGGTTGCTGTAAGAACATTTTAAAGAAACACGAATTTAAGTTAGAGAAATGCAATTTCCCTTCAAGTTTGTTACCCTAGCCAAGAATGCATCTTGTCGTCAACAAATCAGAGTCAAGCCCTATGCATAAGCTATCCTTTGGATAATAACTGTTGTCTTAGTACAGCTGAACTTATGAAAATATAACATTAATTGAATTAAATGATTTATATAATGTGACATTTTGTTTTGTTTTGTTTTGTTTTTTGTTTTCTGTAAGTCTGGAAGATCTGTTAAAGCCTGCTTGTCTGCTGTCTGCTAAAGTTTACAACTTATCTTTTACAAAGCTACACTGAAATTGAGGCTCAACTGACCCGGCACACCAAGGCTCATCATGTTATAGGTAAGGATTTGGTTTGACACTTTACTTTTGACATGTAAAGCTGAACATGTATTTTTCAGTTTTGAAGTAGAAAACATTTTCAATGATATGCTGCCTTTTCCATTTTGTCCACTTCTCTTGCAGGGGACCCTTTTACTTTCACATAATTACAGAAGGTTTACTGTTGTGATTTGATGTTGTGACCTCAGTGATTTTGTATTTTAATTGGTCTGTTGTATTTGAATCTGTCGTGAACTGTTGTATTTATATCAGTTATGAACTGTCCTATTTTACCATGTTTTTTCATATTGAACTTAATATTGAAATGAAATCAATAAACATATTTTATTTAAATTGTATCCCAGTTTTGCTTATCGTTTCGGGTAGCACCTATGGCAAATGAGACAAGGATCTAAAATTGGTTAAAGACAAAACTGCAGTAATATACTGTTTTAATGCATACACTACTCTAAAATTATACTGTATACAGAACAGTAATGTATTATTATTTCACAATACCAGTATTGTATAATCACAGTAAAATATTGTTTTTGAGATTACAGCAACATAGACAATTATAGTAATATACAGTAATATAAAAAATACAGCACTGATTTTGATACTGTAAACAAAATACAAGATCGCTACTGCAAAGTAAAAATACAGTAACTTGTTGGCAACTTTGCTGCCAGTAATTTACTGTATAATCCCCTGTATTCTTTTTTAAAGTGTATAAATACACTAGATTTTATTATTTAGATTTAAGAGGTCAGTTTTCAATCTCTTTTGCTGTTAATTCACCCTTCTCTTCTGCTCACCATGTGTATCGTTTGGGTAAAGATGACAATTGATATGATATATTGATATATATATATATTGATTGATATATGATATATTGATATATATATGACAATATTTCTGAAACATTGTGTGTTGCTAAATACATGTAAATAGTTAGAAAATGTGTGAATTGGGAGCATATTAAAATAACACTAAAATTAAATACTAGTGTCAATGCCTGCATTACTTAGTTTCAGAAGTTAAGAGATGTAGAGAAACATTATTTGTATAAGCCTAGTACATCAGCATGCTCATTTGTTCAACAAGTAGGTCAGTGTTAGGTCCTCAAAGTCAAATGTCAGTCCCGTTTGATTAATTTACCCTAAAAAATGTAAAGCAATGTCAATATTGCAAGGTGTATCTCTGAATTTAACGGGTTTGGAGGGTCTCAATGATTTAAACAAACATGAAAACAACATGTGTTTAAAAAGTCAAATCTTACATCTTCCATGACGAAGAACTTGTGGTTAGTGACAGAACGTCTTAGGTAGTCGTCTGAATGCAAAAAGTAGCTGGTTAACTACGTATTTTCAGAGAAAGCGTTCAAGAGACAGTCTGACTGCTTCTGACTGTGATCTGAGAGCATGTGAAGAGAGGAAAGAAGGCTCCGGAGTGCCCATCCATGTGTTGGTCATTCCGGAGCCTGAGAATCTATGAAAGATCCATTCTAAAAACATGTTTTTAAAAACATGTTTTTAGAATGGATCACATTCACATTCTAATGGTATTCAGATCATTCATTATTAAGTGTGTTATGATTCTTTATTGAGAATATCCAACCTGTGAGCACAACGTAGAACAAATATATATAAACCATTTAAGGCAATATTTTGACTTGCTGTCTTGTAACATGTTCATAAAATAATGTATAGATGTGCATGCATCTATAAAGTTTGATAAGTCCCATTTTGTTTGAGCAACATATGATCTTGCCACAAATACACATTATCCAACTGTAAAACACTGTCTTAAAGTAAAATGATATATAAATGCATGTAGCGTTTTGTGCACTGAGCTTTTACCCACCGGTCCCCATATACTGACAACATCTGGGCTAGCTGTTTTACAGATTTCCTCCAGCAGTTTTGGAAACAAGCACGATTTGAGAATAAGTGGAACACATATTGACATTTTAGACAAAAAAATATAAATAATATTTCCTAATGTATCTTTACTGGCTGTGGTGAAAAGTAACTAAATACATTTACTCAAGAACTGTACTTGAGTCTTTGTTGAGGTTCTTGTACTTTACTTTAGTATTTCCAGTTTATGCTGTGAACTGGCTTTTGAAATAGCAGACAGAAACAACAATCGTGTACAAAACAAGTCAATTGGTCAATTAATCCCCAGATAGCTCAATTTACCCCTTGACGCAGATCAATTTACCCCTTAGATGGGGCAAGTCATGGCCCTTTTTATAGATGCATTATTATAATTTCGATTGACAGAAGACATCCTGAAATAGAGGTTGTTGTTGTCATTTGACACCTATATTTTTTTCCTTGCATGACCATTTCCATGACCATGACCATGACCATTTCCTTTACATGACTACATACAGTATTTTAATTGTAACTTTGTATCTTCCTGGAAGAAGTTACATTTGGCAGCTATACTGTTTTTGGAATCTCATTTCAGTAATTGATATCAACAGACTCGTTGTCCAACAATAGTTCAAGCCCCGACATTAAAGGCCAACTGCTGTTTAACAGGGATGTGCACTTGCATACAGAGTGAGGATTAGAGGAGAGTCAATTCTTGGCCCTGAAGGTGAAGAATGTCCTTTAGTAATTTCGACAGTGATTAAGCCCTCGGTTAATTTACAGCAGAACAAAGGCACCAATACTAAGAAGGTTTGTTTTACGCAACATAAGCTGTGTATCGTGCTAAATGCATGCTATAGCAGAGCAGGGAACAGGATTGTTCAGGATTAAAGTGTATCCATCTCAGTTTACGTAATTCAGCACATTTGTAATATTCATTTTTAATCAAGACGCCAAACCTTGGTGCAATGCTTCAGACCTGACAATTCAAGAGCGGTTTCCCTGTAAGACTTAATGGAGTGGACTTGGTAAATTGGCCATTAAGAGGCAAATCAGTCTAATGAATGTGCCTTTCCCTGGGCGCTTTGTCTCTCTAATGTGTGTACTGCCAGGGTGGTGAATGCCACGGCTTTGTGGCGTTTTATTACGACAATAGTAAACCCTGATGGCTCGTCTGACTGGTTACTCCGGGTGAAATATGCCTGTGGGATGTAGACGTGCATGATGCCAGAGGAAGGAGCGCAGAGGCTGGAAACAGTCCCAGGCTGAAGTCGAAGGCTGAAGTCGAATAGTCCATTTAGCTTAGGAACCTTCCTAACGGGGTGAAATTACCCGGAAGTCCCTCAGTGGCAGCCAGGATAAGTGCCGTTCGAATTAACTAGATGATAGGAAAGGAGGTTTCAAACTTCCTTTATAACCTCCTTTAGCTTAGGAACCACTGGACCTCCCTTGACGAAAGGAGAGGAGAAAATGCTGCCCCACAATGCCTTGCAGCCGCGGAATTTGCCGTCACACAACAGTCAGCCGTTCTCGGAAACAACCGATTATGACCGAGAAATTATATCATGAAAGTTACGGTTCTTATTAAGCATTTTAAAACGTATGTGGTAAGTTGCCAAAGTGCTTTGTTTTGAACGTTCATCAGTATTATAATCAAAAAGAGAAATATGAACGTTAGTTTTTACTGAAATCATCATATAACAACACACTCTCACTCCATAATCGTCCAGGAGCGACGTTTGGTCAGGGTCCCGTCGCGTGCAGTTGTGACGCTCCTAGGCTCCTTCAGCTTCATAAAGGGACGCAAATAGCTTTCAACTGATTGCAATGTATTCCCATCTGCGGCGGGATTTGACGCTCATGGAAGCACGGCATTCGTTTGTGTCGGCTGCCCTTAAAGGCAATGTGAGCGTCCATTCTCATTGGATAACGGAGAATTGTACACCCGGAAGTAAGTGTTCCCCTTACTGTCGATTGATTTTACAGTGATATCTGCACTACTCATCGACTAAAAAACACCAGATTATCCTTGTTAATTACACAACATTGATTGGTTTAAATTGTGTGCAATGCTTTTGTATTTTTCCCTTTCGATTCGTAGAAACAAATATTTTTTCGGAGTAAAGGATGGCAGAAGACACTACACTACCCAGAATCCCCAGCTATCGTTTGGACTACACCATGTGCTCTGTTTGACATCATCTTCAAATTTCTCCCTGCAGAAAAAAAAAAACATGGCCGAACTTCGTTTTATTCTCGGTGGAAAATGCCTATTTTAAAGTTAGTTTGGCCATTAAAATGCGTTTTGATGTCATTTGATGCAAGAAATATGAGTTGTTATTTCAGATTATGTGTGCAGTGGATGTACATGATCTTCAGTTTGCTATAGTTATTACGAAGATTACTTCAGAAAATTGCGTCCATAGAACGTTTTCATTATTACCAAGGTGGTTGCTAGGGACGCTGCTATCGATATTATTTATGTTATGTTGTGTAACTGTTTAATGGTGTTATCTTTATTGCTACCCCCTTCCCCGTCAATGTATAGTGTTGGTCCACAGCGCAAACGTATTAGTTTAACAAAATCCGCATCTAAAGATACGTTATTTTCCCCTGTGCAATTCCAGTCTCACATTTCAGAGCACATCGTCATTAACAAATACCGGAAACAGACCGAAAACATTAAAAAAAAAATAATAATACTTTATTCCGAGTGTGCTTGCTTTTCTCTTTGAAAGTCATCACATAACGGCATTGTAATATACGGTTCGGCTGCATTAAATATTACATATCTGCCGTAGTTCTCTATTTATAGAGCCCTGATGAGAAGACTTCTAGACAAGTATGAGGAACTGAAAACGTGACGTGGATCATAAATATATCAGCAATTAAACAACATCTTACATTTCTTTTCACACAATACGTCTCCTTGTAGTATCAACACTAATAGGTCGGCATTGATGTACAGAGCCGACAGAAGACCTTTTATAGACCGTTTATATTGGCATCATATTGAGAGGTGCAGCCAGTGACGCGTCCTAAAACCAGGAAGTAAGCTGCTGGTTCTCTCGATAAAAAAGCAATGGGATTTCTCCACAGGGTTTTGGAAAATAGCTGGAAATAAGGTCTGTGGAAAACAAACCTGTTTGATAAATGCACGTTTTGTTCAGCCGGATAATCTCCACATGTCTACCCTACTTTTATAATTTTCGAATCATAAATCTAATCGATAGATTATAAAAGGGTTTTAGGACGCGTCACTGCACGCCAACTCCATTGATCAAGCTGGCTGAAACTTTCTCTCCCTCTTCTTCTCACACTCCCTGTCACTCTCCTTTAACTTCTCCAGTGACTTTCTTTTATTTGAAGATTGTTTTTTGCACGGCGCTTGGCCGGTTACCGCTGGTATTAAAAACATTTTGGCGAATCGCGAATGGTTAGGTGGCGTGATAGTCTGTAGTGAAGGAGCGCGCTCCCGCTCACGGGAGCCTGCTCGCGCTGTGCTCCGCAGCAAACAACTGTTTGCTTTCCCCCCAACAACGACAACCGACTTACGGAACGCTATGTTGTAGCGTTGATAAACAAAACAATTTAACTAAATTGCTAGTCAAAATACCAATACCACAAGACATTTAGTTTAAAGCAATATTTTTAGTGGCCCGAGCGGGCACGTGGAAAGTACGTTATGCTGGCCCGGGGTGTCTAAATAGTGCTTCCGGGCCAGCGGGCCATTTATAATGTCGAGCCCTGATTACTATATATGTTAATAATTCAGCATCAAACTTAAGATGTCAAGATTGTCTAAGGTTTATTGACATATCATATACACAACTATGGTGTAGTTATGCATTGAATGAAAAACTTGGGTCGCAGGTTCCTCAATAGTGCATTACAAGACATCTATCAATATGTGTGCATACCTCCAGCAATGTTAACTATGTTGAAGCACTTATTTTTAACTGATATTATACATATGTATTATACGATGTAGGCCTATGTAGATGTTTCATCTCCGGCCTTGTCAGGTATTGAACAATCAATAAATAAAGAACACAGAATTGTTAAATATAAAACACAGAATTTGTGTGATTATACTAAATGATTTACAAATAAACACCACTGCATATTTACAACTGTTACATATGCTGATGTAACGCAAATGTTTCCAACTTGGGATCAATAAAGTATATCTTAAGATGATCGATGGCTACTGCCATATTTGCAAAATGTGCCTCTGAACCTTGACAAGTGCATGTTTCAGGCTTATCAATTAATGTAATGTTATCAATTAACAACAGGAGGGGTCACAAACATAAGACCAGCTGTTAAATAAAGCTCTTCTGACCTTAGCTGGCATGTGTGTATATATAACGTCTTTTAAAACTACAACTCCCAGTAGAGAAGTGCCATAGATAGAGAACATTGCGAAACATGGTGGACCCGTTCAAATCCAGTTTTGGACAGTCTGCCGTGGTTCCATCTCATTTCAAGTGCTGTTCGACGCTCGGCGTAACGTAACCCTCGGAGCACACTCTCCAATCACAGAGCTTGAGGACTATCACAGGGTTTGTCAAGCGAAGCGGAGAGAATACTTACTTCCCGGTGTAATATTCTCTAAAGCAAATGAGCTGCTCCGACCCTCGGTCCTGACGGACTCCAACTTGTGTTTATTAATCAAACAAATAAATAAACACAAGGATAATTATGTGTTATTGTTGAGTAAATGGAGAATTGCACAGGGAAAAATAACGTAGGCTATCTATGCCACAATTTTAGATGCAGATTTTGTTAAACTAATACGTTTGCGCTGTGGACCAACACTATACATTGACGGGGAAGGGGGTAGCAATAACGATAACACCATTAAACATTTACACAACATAACAGAAATAATATCGATAGCAGTTTCCCTAGCAACAAGTAACAAGTAGTTAATAATAATAAAAGACATTAAGAAAAAGGCATTTTAAACAGTCATTAAAAAGCAACACAATCTTCCTGCATTGCATTACTCTAAACGTGCTTTAACCAGTAGGTAGTTTGGGTTAAAAAGCTGTAAAGTTGACAGTGTTAACAAAATTAAATATACTGCTGTTTCTGGTTTAGTTTACGACGGATATATTTAGTTATTGTTTTGATATTTGTAACACAAACGCGATGGAAAAAACCCACAGCAACACAGAAAAGATGGTCTTAACATGACCCAGCGGTCTAGTAGTTAATAAAAAACAATAATATCAAAACAATTGTACTTTCGTATTGTCATACTGATATTCTGTACACACTGTGAAGACCACTGAGACAAATGTAACATTTGTGATATTGGGCTATATAAATAAACATTGATTGATTGATTGAACAAAATATTACTACTAACTTTATTGTGAAATTCAAACTGAACGGTAAAAGAATAGTTTCCGGTCTATTCTGAGCCCGATCTCTGTAGATAAATAAAGAACTACGACAGATGTGTAATATTTAATGCAGCCAAACCATTTATTACAATGCATTCATGTGATGACTTTCAAAGAGTAAAGCAAGCACTGCTGAATAAAGTATGATTTTCTCTTTTACGAAACGTTTTTTCATATGGAATGCAGTTGGAGGTCAACCAATCAAAGAGCTTGAGAACTAATCACGGGGTTTGTCAAACAGAGCACATGGTGTAGTCCTAAATGATAGCTGGGGATTCTGCCATCCTTTACTCTCATCCTTTATATTTGTTTCTCCGAATCGAAAGGGAAAAATACAAAAGCATTGCACACAATTTAAACCAATCAATGTTGTGTAATTAACAAGGATAATCTGGTGTTTTTTAGTCGATGAGTAGTGCAGATATCACTGTAAAATCAATCGACAGTAAGGGGAATACTTACTTCCCGGTGTACAATTCTCCGTTTCAATGGGAATGGACGCTCACATTGCCTTTAAGGGCAGCCGACACAAACAAATGCCGTGCTTCCATGAGCGTCAAATCCCGCTGCAGATGGGAATACATTGCAATCAGTTGAAAGCTATTTGCGTCCCTTTATGAAGCTGAAGGAGCCTAGGAGCGTCACAACTGCACGCCACAGGACCCTGACCAAACGTCGCTCCTGGACGATTATGGAGTGAGAGTGTGTTGCATATAAAGTCAACATTTCACTGTGTTTACTGAGCTCTGTGGGGTTTGTTCAACTTTTAAAAGATGTTTGAATGATGATATACACAGTGATAGATGTTAAGGACTAACGTTTATAATAAATACATTTGTATTTATTTTAAGATATTTTCATAGTTCATACAATCATACGTATTGGGATCATTTGTATTAATGTGGATCGGAGGAAGAGGGTGATGAGCATACGTTTCACTTTCCTTTTTTATTTCAATTCCAATTTTGGTAATGTGTGTGTGTGAGACTGCCGCATAGCCAAGACCGGAAGCTGTGATAACTCTGGTGGCTACCATTAGCAGCTAACTTTTACTCTCCGATTTTTACATAAAAATGGAATTCTCGTTTTAATGCCATTGAACCAGTTTTTTGATCAGATTGACAGCTACGGTGAGACGATCTCCCGTAAAAGCTCCATAAAGGTACGTGTTGTATGTCTGTGTTTGCTTCCCCTGTCAAGAGTTCGGATCACTTAGTGATGATATATATACCTATATAATCTGTGGAACCTCAGCTTTAATCGGATATCTTGTATGTGCAGCTACGATAAGTAATAAGGGTATCTTTTATCTTGAGTTCTGTGCCAAAGTGCGTTAACATTTTTCGCTCAGATGTCATTTAGATGCTTCTTATGAGACTTGTGTTTTGTTTTGGTAAAAATGGTTTGTATCGTCAGTTAGCTGAGATTATTCCCGTTAATCTGGTGTAACACATTAATAGGTTCTTAAATATTAAGATCCCCCTGAGACACAGTGTCGTGAGAAAAAAAAGTACCCACCGGCCGGGACCTTGGGGCTTAGCCCGGGGGAGAAATGCTAACACTAACGCTACATTAGCATCGGCGTACTGTTCTACATCATGCTATCTGCACAAATGGTTGACATTAAACATTACAAATATTAGGCAGTTCAGAGAGATTCAAAGGCAGGCAGGCAACTTTGTATGACATTCTTCTGGACGTGTTTCATTGTGGTGATAGTGAGGGTAGTTAATCACTTTTTTGACAAGACAGTAGTGACGGCCATGTTGGTGACGTGTGTTGTTGTGAGAGTCTGCGAGATCAGAGATGTAGTTCATTCAGCGTTTCACACAAAAAATGGTGTTACTTCACAGTTTTACGACGCATTTTAATTTTTTTGACTTGTAAAATTGTCTTTTAAATTGACAAACATCATATGTGTAATTCGTGGCACAATTCAAACGGGATCGAAAGATAATCTTTCTCTCCCCATTGACTTCAATACATAATTTTTCCGAAATAAGGTCCCATGGAGCTCGACCGGACTTCGCCACTCTATTGACTGTTTTCCCATATGGAGCACAATTACAATGAGTATTCCCAATTAATACTGGTCAATTGATTAATGTATGTTGTAGTATGTCAGATCAGCACACTAGTACATTACAGATTACACAATACAAGACAGGACAATCGTATTAACTCATTCTCACTCCCTCTCCCGTCATTACGAGACATTTCTGTGCATCATAGAGTTCATCCCACTCCCACTGTAGGAGTCATGATCACTATTGATTGGTTGGCTTGGGTCACATGGGTATGGGTGGCACTCATTATAATCCTGTTCACCTGCGTGAGGTGTGGGTGTGTGGAAGAGAGGGTGACACAGGGCCGTTGTACTTTTTTGTTGACCGCAAGATTAAAATTGCTTTGATTATAACAATGTATATGTCTGATCACCGAGTTTTTTCATTAAACTACGAAACAGAGCTTTTGATCTCAGCAAGTACTTTTTTAGCGTGTCATACAACATCAAACAGGCCCGGCCTCAGCCTCTCAGCGACTTTATTTGTTTCATGCTGTCGCTACACCCACGTTGCGATTGGTGCAATTTTGGAGAAATCATCAGAAAACCATTTCAAACATATCTATACCTCCCACAGAATGTTTTCATTTTTAAATAATACCCCCAAAATGTAAAGGTGTCACTTAGGTGGATCAATATTGGTTTATGTCTTTCCTATTGCATTTTGGTTAATAACGGGACCCAACCTGGCTGACTGACTGTTTGACTTTGAATTGCCTTGAAAGGTGCTATATAAATAAACTTGCCTTGCCTAACCTATAAACTACTATCAATTTTAACTGTAAAACACCAACATTAATACTTCTCTGATACAATTAACTATATAAAGAGAGCTGGGACTTCAAACAAAAAAGCAAATTAACAGTTTTGTCATCAAAAATATGACACCAACTTTATTAGACCATCAGACAGTGAATTTGACTTGCTTTTTGTGAGAACATAATATAATACATTCCACCAATCAAAATTATCCTTTGTCCCATAAACAGTCAGAGCACACAGGCACGTCTCACCTGCATACAGCAATTTTCCTAAAAATGTTTCAAAACTAAAAGTTTGTTGTTGTAGACATAGCCTGCTGTGCAAACTGAGAAACCAAATGTGCATGTAACATAAAGTAGGAGCCAAGGTTAAGATTCACATTCTTATCATCAATTCTAGTTCATTTAAAATGACCCTGAGCAATAATCAGTGTAAACATTTCTACATTCGCCGCAAGCTAATACAACAGAGTAAAGAAAATGATTTGACATCCATTCTTAGTAAAAATGTAGATGGAAGTACATTTCCTTATAGGCATGCTGGTGTTCAGGTCCACATATTGTATGTCGCTGTGCATATACAAGGCATAAACATGACACCAAGATTTGTAACATTGCGTTATTTTTTTCTTTTATGGAGTATTATAGAGAGTCTAATAGAAATATACTTCATATGTAGTTTTATACTGTATTGTAGGAGTGCATTCAGTTGCTCCAGCAGTAGATATGTAGAGAGGCTGTTCTTCATATAGTGAGGGCAAGTTGCCAGGCTAAGGAAAGGAAAGAGCGCAGCAGAGGTCATTCTGAGCCAGACTCTGGATCAGTCTGCACCACTCCACCCTCTTCTGAGTGATGTAGGCCGGGGTGATGATTTGCACAGGAAGGCGTGGCGAGCCCTCCACTCTCGCCTTTTCACACAAGGCCTCTGCTATACAGATAACGTACATGCCGCAGTCATAGCTGTTCTTCTGGGATGGGCAGGGCTCCTCCGCAAACTGCGCTTTTCTCCCTGCACCCAAGAAAGGCTCTAGATTGCGGGCGATGCGCTGTGCGTGTGTTGAATTGCTGCCGTTTTGAGAGTCATAATGTGCAAAGTGGTTGGAGTTGTGGTGGTAGACCAGGAGACTCCAGTGGGATCCTCCGGCGGTCTGGTTGGAGTTGTCGTTAACGGCCAGGAATACCCAATGACGAGAAGCAAGATTTAGCGGCTCCAGAAATATTGCTAACTCATTGGGGCAGGAAGCACACTTTATGTACTGGGTGACCTCCGGGCTGATGAAGGTGATGGTCTCCCCCAGGACTCTGAAGCGCTCAGCAGCAAAGTATTCAAAGGCAAAACCAATGACTTGGTCATTGAGCCAGTAAGGTCCTTCCAGCAGCGACACATCAGAGCGTCTCAACAGGCTGTCCTGGTAGTTCACCACCACAGGGTCCATCCCCCAGTTAAGAGTGCCCGTCTGCAAATAAACAAGATTTACAGTGCTGAATGTTTAGCTGATAAAGTTGTGCAAAATAAACACATCACTTATCTGTTTAAATTGTATTATTATCTGTTTTCATTTGTCTTTCCAAAACATGTTATGTGAGTTAATACAAAACAATTACTTAACAAAAAGACTCCACTGTCTCTTACAATTGCAGTTTAATCTTTAGATCTGGTGTATTTTTCTCAAATAAAAAAAGGTTTGTGAAATCATCCTGAAAATGATGATGTAAACCCAATTATTACAAATTCATTTGATGGTTGAAATGATTACTAACTTGCGTCACAGGGATAAGATGTGTGGCTGGGTTAAGGTCGTACAATGTAAATACCACCTTATAAACCCTTAAACTGATGTCTGGAGTTAAAGGGAACATTTCATTTGGGTTCGTTTACGGTTTGTTGCTGTTGGCCGTTAACGTTACTTACTGAGACACGTCAAATGGTTCATCATCTTATTAAGAAATCGCGTTATTACCGAGAAATTACAATAGCGTATGATTGGATATAAACCTCCAAATACTGTAACAGGCTGCCAGTGACCGGTGATGCCACTGCGGAGAGTATCACATTACTACAGTGCGTTTCATTTGACTCCCTGATGATGATCCATTAGCATGAGCTAGTTAGCTAACTGTCACTTCTCCCATCACACGAAGCGAAACAACTCCGCTACACGTTCATTTTATCCTGTATAACTTGAACAGTGTCCTGTAAAACTAACATATATGAACTTAATTAAATGTCCATACCTGTAAAAGACACACTCAAATAAAAAGTAGCAGGAAATCTGCAGTCTCGCACCTCATTGCATTGACTAACGTAAAGCACTACAGGAAGACCTTTAACTTGTTTGCGACAGGGTGTCGCGCAGTACACTCACTGGAAAGATACCAGCTGCTTCGTTACCTCCTGTCATTTAAAAGTTATCTTTTCTTACAGTTTACAGTTATATGATACAAAATACACCAACACATGTACAACATAACACATCTACCGTCACCAGAAATAATAAATACACTCAAAATACACGCTAAAATGTGTTTAAACCATCATTTAAAATCAAGTGGTGCAGTGTGTGTACCTCGCTACCGAGTCATTTAGTGCTTACTTCCTTCCTGTTGTTTCGCTACGTCCGTGGAACGACAACTTTCTTTTTATAAATAGAAACTACAAACTTCCAGTAAAAATACAAGCAACATATTACATTCACTTATAAAAAAAGGAGGGGACGCAAAAGGATATTTTTACCCATAATGATTCTGTATACATTTTAGTGATAGTAGCCTAAATTATGAAACAGATCCTTAATTCTTTATTTTTCCCCAAATTTACTTTTATGTAGCCTATACAGAATGTTCAAAGAATAAAAACTGTTTTGATTTTGCTAAGCCATCTGTTCCACCTGAATGTTAAAATATATATCAATAATCATATGTTTCCATTATAATTACAAATGTTCTTTAGACACAAAACTTTAGAACACATGTTTTTGTGTCAACATTTATTTTTGTTGATATTAACATTGTATATGAATTTCAAACTTTTGACTCTTTTCTTTAAAAGGAAAAGTATGATTTAAACTTGTCTATTTCTGAGAAATAATAAATCCTAAGTATGGTGTAAAAATAAAAATAAAAATATCAAGAAAGATTTTGGGGGAACTACCCACTTGTTTTTTTTTTACTTTTGTTCTTTGTTGGTCTTATATAGCCTATGCCTGGTGATTCCATATATAATTCTACATATTCGCTAATTGATTTCTTCAGTTTTTGGTAAGGTTTATTGATAAATGATACTCTTTAATATGTGTTTAATTCAACATTAAAAAGGCTGCACTCCATTCATGAGAAGTATACACTTCTTCGCACTTAAAGTTGAGAGTTTAGAAAACTGATTAGTCACCTATTTCCCAATAATTGTGTTTTTACCATAGACTGTATATATAAAGGTTTTTACATAAAAGTTTTCCGATTATGACGAACAGGGAAGTTGCAATTCCCCCATGTGGCCACTACGTTCAAATCCCCTCAGCCCGGTAAACTGTTTGGGTCTGTCCTCCCTCTACTTTTTAACCCCGCCCAGGAGCAGCGTGACCGCGCACTACCGCGCGCCCCCGGAGCGGCCGCACTGATTAGCAAAGCAAAGTGTAGTTTCCAGAGCCCGTCAGCGAGCTGCGAAGGACTGCGTTCTAATTACATTTTACAACAGCGGACACGCACGGATAAAATAGCGCTCGGAGTGGAGGTACATTTCGAGGAGTTGTTCGGAGTCGAGCGGCGGGAGAGAGAAGGATACACATGAATTCAGTGGGAATGCGGGGAATTAAATAGATACTTAGGCATTTTGTGGCTACAAGTGTGTGTGGCTCTGCAACCCATACTGAGAGCAGACGGAAAACTTACGTCCCACTTAGGACTGACTTCAGCGTTCACGTCTGGAGGTAAGAGTGTGATGTTTAGTAGTTATCGTGTGTGTGTGTGTGTGTGTGTGTGTGTGTGTGTGTGTGTGTGTGTGTGTGTGTGTGTGTGTGTGTGTGTGTGTGTGTGTGTGTGTGTGTGTGTGTGTGTGTGTGTGTGTGTGTGTGTGTGTGTGTGTGTGTGTGTGTGTGTGTGTGTGTGTGTGTGTGTGTGTGTGTGTGTGTGTGTGTGTGTGTGTGTGTGTGTGTGTGTGTGTGTGTGTGTGTGTGTGTGTGTGTGTGTGTGTGTGTGTGTGTGTGTGTGTGTGTGTGTGTGTGTGTGTGTGTGTGTGTGTGTGTGTGTGTGTGTGTGTGTGTGTGTGTGTGTGGCCCCCCGCAGTGGAAGAGGGGCTTTGGGGCTGCAAGCAACCAATGATTCAAGAAACTTGTTCCTTTAATCTTCACGCATTTGCAGGATGGTTGTCTACGCTTTTAGGTCTGTATGGGCTCAGTTGGTGTTTCTGTTGAATGAATAGTCACACACAGAAATGTTTGTTTGTGTTACTAGGCTATGTGTGTGGTGTGAAAGCTTGACACAAGTTTGAGTTGCAGCTTATTGTCATGTCATCTACAGACTGCCTGAGTCTAGACCTACATATCTGAAGCCACCAAAATGTTCCTTTGGAAACGTGACACCTTGTAAAAATGATGAATCATGGTTCTTGTTTGGTTTTTGTTGCCAAGGATTACACATCAGTTAGCATCAATATGATTGTGATGTGTCAGTTGTTGCCAACAGGTTTATTTTCAACGTCAGACCTTGTGAAGAGGGCTACATTAAAAGATAAAACGAGACATAGAAAATGCAGACATAAAGGATGAATGAAAATCATGGATGATGCAGCATAAATGAAAGGACAGTATTCTGTTTTCATGTTAGTAATGGGATGAAGTTCAGGTTAAATGTTTGTCTGCAGTAGGGTGGGGTAAATGTCTGAATGTATTATTTAGTGGAGGTCATAGAGTATATAATGCAGAGGAGGCAATAAAGACTGCAGTTACATGGAGGTCTAATGGGTTGAGGAAGCTGCTGAATCATGGAGAAGGCTCTGAGCAGTGGACTGAGTTGCCTTCATGACTGCAAACTGACAACCCCATGTACATTATATTTCTGTGCAAGATGACTTTGTCACTTTAGTATTCCCTTGAGGCTTTGGCCTATATTGTGTCTGTGCTGATCATTCTGAGTTTATAGTTGTAGTTTCTGAGGATCTTTTGGGATATGTTGTTCCTTTTTATTATAGAGTTGTCAGTTGAGTGTTGACAGGAAGATGAGAGTGTACCATGCAACAAAGCTTTCCAAGCTGGACCCGAACTGGGGACCTTGCAATTCATGGTCAGTAACTCGTAAACCATGCAAATGCTCCTCGTAATCTTCCATCTCTGTGTCTATGTGAGAATTATATAATATAGGGTTTTATACCAGTTTTTCATGTCCGATCCCGCAACCTTGTATCGTCTCGTCATCTTTTTCTTCTTTTCAAACTAAGCTTTTAATTATACAATAATGAATGCACCTTGTTTAGCTATCTTAAAAACATAACTCTCAAACTCTGAAATAAATACACATCTCCCTTAAAGGAAGACATGCGTACCCACAACAGATATGTCCTATTAGTGCTCTTTTTTGTATTCAAACCTTTTCACACATATCTTTTAAGTCCACAACTAACAACACAATTAACCGCATTTATTTATTGATTTGATCAAAAGTTCTCTAAAACTAAGTTTGTTCACTTATGGTGCATTTTCAATACAGCGCGGAGTTCGCTTTATGCGTGCCGAGCCGTGCGGGGCCCGTTTTTGGTTGCGTTTCCACTCTTCATGTACCGGCTAGCGGGTACTATTTCACAGTTTTTCTGGCCCCATAAAATCGAGGTTCTTTCCGGGCCAACAACCAGAGTCGGGCTGAGCATGCTAAACTAGAGCGAATCGCTGGCAAGGGGGCTACAACTACAACAAGATGAACATATTTGACCGTGATTTAATTGTAATACACGTTTCAAAATGATGCTGAAGTAACAACATACTGATACCGGTTAGTAAAAACCATGAATTAATGCTTTGACAAGTCTGTAGACAAACGACAGGCGAAAAACCTTTTAAAATGCGTGTTGTCTAAATCAGTGATTCACAAATGGGGGTACGTGGACCCCTATGGGTACGTTGGGGTACTGCAGGGGGTATGTGAGATAAACAAAACAAAATGGTTAGAGGAAAATATTCCTAGAACCACCAAGGGAGTCCTCATATAAACATGTCAAATGTGTGTATTGTATTTTATAGTTTTTCATAATATATCATTTTGTTCACTAGTTTGTTAAACATATTTACTTCAATTGAAAAACTCCTTGGAATAATCTGTTTACATTTTTTTTCGTAGTGTTCTTTTTTTTTTCATGCATACAGATGAAAATATCCTTAGTTTGTTGTAATTCATGCATGAAGGAGTTAATAAATCACACACTGATGGAACTATATTGTAATTATTTATATCGGGTTTTTCTATCAAAAATGTTCGGGGTCGGTCAGGGGGTACTTGCTACTAGCTAGGTAGCTAACTTGATCCAGCCAGCCACTCCTGGTCCTTTCATCTGACGTTAGCTCTTATATTTAGTGGAGTAAAACCATTGTGACATCACTTACGCAACTCTGGGATTTGTAGTCTTTCTAGTTGCGTATTTTTCATAGTCTTATATTTAAACAGTTTTAAGACAAACTGACTTTTTTGACATGGAAATTATTTTTTAAGATTGACAAACATCATATGTGTAATTCGTGGCACAATTCAAACGGGATCGAAAGATAAGTTTTCTCTCCCCATTGACTTCAATACATAATTTTTCCGAAATAAGGTTCCATGGGGCGGAAGTAGAAGGGCAGGACTTCGCCTCTCTATACTACCCCAGTTCCTAAACTGTAATGGAAATGCGCCATAAAGTGAGCCAGTCCTAAAAAGGTCTAACGAGGCCTAGCCATACTGAGCGAGGCCGAGCGAGGCCGTGTAGTGGAAATGCGCCATTAGAGCCTACAAAACACCACTTTAAAATGCTGTGAAGCAGTGTTCACCATTTTGAGCCAGTATCAGACCAACATTGAGTATTGAACTAGCACATCCCCAACATAATACCTTTATGTATTAATGACAGTATTTCTGAGAATACTAGGGCTACATATCAACCTCTCATGGGGTTTTCCCTTGCCCACATTTGGTCTTTAGCATTTTTTAAAACCTATTGTGGTTTTCGCTTTAGATCAAAATCCCTCTATCCTTTCATATCAGCAAAATTATACATAAAATGACTTTAATTCAAGTAGCTGTGAAGTTCCCCTGAGAGCTGGTCTTGCCCTCAGATCAGCACAGGTGATGAGGGTAAAGTGGGCCTGTCCTGCAGGAATGTGAGGTCTGAGAAGACACAGCTGCCCTGAGCATGAGAGGCGGACCAGGCCGAGACTCCGGCAACTGGTCCCTGTCGACATCTGACACCCCACAGGCCCCCTCTGTCTGCTATTTCTAAAAGACTGGCCTCAGTTTGTATCACATCAGGGTCTCTCTGTGTCGGGCCATATCAGCGACACCACCTGAAAAACCAAAGCTGTGCCTGGGAAGATTGAAAGCTCAGTCTTGAAGCTTTGCAGTAGTAGATCTGCCCAGCTGCTGAAGATTTTGTGGCTATGAACATTTAGCAAAATGTTCAGTTTTTCAGCTTCACTTCAGTCGGTGTTCCTCTCAGTGTAACAATTTATGATTCAGGTTCCGTCCCCTTGTACATCACGTCCTGTCTGTGTGGCCTTACATTTGTCCTGTACTTGAAGTTTACCTCAAGTTCATACACATTCATGTCTGTCACTTTGAATCTATGGCCATTGCCTGCACTTCCTATAAATCATTCAACAGTAAAGATGGTGGATTTAATGCAAATATGACTTTAGTAAGACTCCCAAGTGGCATGTTTTATAACCTTTCTGTCATTGATTCAGTTATATGTCCTCTCTGAAAAAAGGACGCCTTCTCTGTGTTTGAGTGTGTCATAAATATACTGCAGCACATTTGAAATGCAGACCGGCAGCACGATGGCAGAAAGAGTGAAACCACCACTCTGCAGTTTTAAACCCTCCTGTCATAAGATATTTATCAGCAGTAAAATAACTCTTTATATATAGCCTCGCATTCTTTTGACAATGAAATATGTCTTTGGGTTTTTGCAAATAACTGTACAGATATCCAAATTAGAATGAGGTTAAGAAAGTTATGGCTGCTATGACTACAGCAATACATTTCTATTCTTTATGATCAGAATATCAGCTTTCACTTCCATTTGACATTCATCATCATGTTGGGATCATCTCTGATGTTCTCCTCAAACATTCTGTTTTGCTCTCTTTATAATTGAGGTAACAACCTGCTCTGTGATGCCTTGTTGTACATCCCCAGCAGCTCATGTGAGCTCCTGTGAGCAAAGAGACTCTAACACAATCTGAAAATAATAATGACCCCTTCATCTGCCCCTGAGGTGTTACCTGCTGAACTGAACCGCAGCTTGTGTTTTGGGGGGGAGCACAGGAGTCACGTGGTCCAGGCTCACATGATCGGGATGTCCTGAAAAATATTGCGTCTGCATGATGGGATTGTGTGGTGTAAGTGATTGGCATGCCCATGAAGTCATTAAAGAGGAACCTGCTTGTGTTGCACTGAGCAAAGCTCCCCTTTCTTTAGTAGGCCATTATACGAGGCAGGCTTTGGCCTCAAAGGCTCAGCTTCCCTGCGTTTTGCATTGCCCCTCATTACCTCACTGCTGCTAACAGTAGCTGGAGTGAGATGGAGAGAAGAAAGTGCGTTGTGTTCCTCTTAACAATTTAGTTTGTTACGTGAGCTTAACTTGTGCTTTTTTTTAATGATTCCTTTTAACGTAGGAAACGGATTTTTTTTTAAACAGGAGGGATTTGTTTGCGAGCTCATTTTGTGTTGCCGCCAAGCTTTTGTTTTGGACAGAGATACAAGCCTTCAAAGTCTTGTTTTGTTTAGAGTTCGCTGACCTTTTTAAAACCTACATGTTTTAAATAACTATGTGATTCTATGATTGTAAATGACTTTCTTAATTAAATGATTGTGTTATATCTGTAAATGTGGATCTGGTTAATGGCTTGAATGGTCATGTAAAATCTGATAATCACTGTAAGAGGAATGTTCTTATTTTTTAACTTATTAGGTATTTTCAGGTAAAATAACAGAACAATCCAGATACCAGTTCCCATGTTACTGTAGTGTTTTGGGAGGGGAGCTCTGAAAACTAAAGTTGTGATTTGCAGAATGTGTGTGACACAGCTGTGACAATAGCTCCTGACCCCCTGCAGCCTCATGGTACAGACAGGACAGGGCCTTTGGTAATCCCTAGGCATGTGCTGTTGTGTAATGGTACACAATACTGCCCGTTTGCAGAGCAGTGCTGCTACAGCTTTAACCATCAGTCAAACGTGTTATTGACTTGTTGAAGTCTTCATATGGTAGCATTGCATTGGCCTTAAAGTATATCTTTGTCATCAGAAAGTCGTCATTTGCATTTAACCTTACAGTGCTATTGTTTTTATTTTCCTGCTTAACAACCACTCAGAGCTTTGTATGATATGACATTTGATTTCAGGGGTAAATAGCAACGATCAGCAGTGTGAGAAAAAGATTTTAGAGAGTACTTGTCCATGGACAAGTGAGTTTGGCAATTTACTTGTCCGAATACATTTTCACTTGTCCAGAATGAACAAAAATGTGGGGCCACTGGAATCTTCTTCTTCGCCATCGTATTTTACATTTTCCCACGGTTTTTACGACACCGCTAACGTAAGTGAGCGGTAAGATTTTACTGCATCACACATAGGGTTGGGTATCGTTTGGATTTTAACGATTCCGGTTCTGCTTTTCGATTCCGGTTATTTTTGTTTCTCGATTCCGGTTCTTTGAGAGGGTAAATAAGTCCCATGACAAACTGGGAGAAAAATATATTTATGAAAACATTAAGTCAAATCTGTATTCCTATTTACAAATCACTTCATACTTTTTAATTTCTTTCGGTTATTGAATACAATTATATAAAAATAATCTCTGCATTGTTTAGTTAGTTCTAAGTGGTGCAGTTTGAGAATGTACAGTTGGCCCAGTGTCCTTTGATGTTACACTGCAACCTGCCTGTGAGACAGAGTCCAACCACACATGTCCAACACATAGGACATAACCTAATAATAATAATAATGACACATTAGATGTATAGCCTAGAGGCTTAGCGCTTTTCTACAACTCAAAGACGCTTGCACGCTACACATGTCCTGCAATCAGGGCCGCTATTATTAATAGAAGTTGTTTATTTGCATTAATTATGTTTTAATCTTTTTGAGAATAGTATTTGGCAGGAAATGCAGACGTATTCACCTGTAAACGCATACTGAACGACATACATGCACAACCATTTACCTCACTGCATAAAAAAGTGTTAATAATAATAACAAACAGGAATTATATTTATATTATTATATTAGCCTACTTTGTTTCGAGAAGAAAAGAAAAAAAGTTCACTCCTGTCGGTTGGGGGGGGGGGGGGGCCTCATCTCACAATGTCACTTGGGGCCCCAAGTTTGCCAGGGGCGGCCCTGCCTGCAATACACATGCTGCAGCTGCCCAGCTGCTCACTGTTTGTAAAAGTAAATAAATAGTATTTTCATTTCAATAATGTACTTTCTATACCCTGCTTCATAAACAATACTGACATCCCTGTGCTCCTCCGAGTCTGGGGGTCCGGGGATGTGAGGACAGCGCGAGGACACAGACAGAGAGGCTGCTTTACTTCATAAAGGAAATGGCATCAATATTAACAACATAGGAGTTAAAACGCTTAATAACCTTCATTATGTGTTAGAGAAAGAACATAAGAAAGTTTGACAAAGATTAGGCTGTTAAACGGGCAGCGGATCCGCTGTGTGTAGAAAGAGAGAGAGAGAGACGCTGAGCTGCACCGCGCAGCGATCAGTTGATACGGAGCATAGAGAGAGAGAGCTGCGGTCCGCGGGGCTCAGCCTCGCCTCCTGTCCTCACAACTCTTATTAATCCCGGTACCGGACAATTGTTATTTGTTCCCGCCCCCGTCTAACTGTACAGAAAGCGGCGAGATGCATTTCCTTAGGAATCGACAAGCAGAACCGAAATAACATTTCTAAACGAACAATGGCGGACACGTACAATTTGCGAATGAGTTCTGCCTTTTGTAAACTGAATGTATCAATAATTTGTCAATAAATCAGGCCGAAAAGCGTCACTTGTCTGCCGGACAAGTCAATTGAAAGATCTACTTGTCCGATATTGTAAATAACACGTCCCGGACGGTGGGACGTGTACTTTTTCGCACACTGAATTCAGTTAAAAGTGGACTTTGTTTTCTTCACATTTGGACAAACTGGGTGCATAATACAGAACATTGTTATGATGATTTAGTACGTTTCAAGATGATATCATTTTGATTTTAAAGGCAAGAAAAAACATTGGAGGTAACGCGGCTTTATCTTAAAGTTAACATCCATTGACGTTAAGACTGTCTATTAAAAGAGAGACAAGGGAATGTGCCTGCTAGAAAAGATGAATATTAGGAGTGCATTTTGAATTACTGTCAAGGCTGTAAACAGTGAAACGCAGAGAAATATGTATTAAAACTGTTCTAAAAAGACATAAGATTGCTGTGTCATTTTAAAAAGTGCGAAGCGGACCAGAAAGGACAGATAAGTTAGCGTTGTGTCTCTACAGTACGCTGCCTCTTGTCTTTGAGGAATTCTGTCAGTTTACAGTAGTCTGTGCTCTGTCAGTGAGGCGAGAGGGAGGAAGAGGCAGATAGTTGTGGCTAACTGACAACAACCAGGCTATGATAAGCTGGATTTCAAATGCTGTCTGAGACATGCTCACTGCGAGCTGGAATGCTTCCCCTGTCTAATCCATAATGAAGTTATCAGTTTAGATAATGAGCAGATTACATTGGCTGCCAAGTCTGCAGAATAGTGGTGGATTAAAATATTTAGGTTTATTAAGAAAATGTTGGAAATGTATTTGGTTTCAGCTGTTCCCCAGCTGCCACAATAACCTTGTGTCAATCTCGACCCCTTTTTTATTTGTTTAGGAGGCTAAAAGTGTCTAAAATATATTTAATGGACAGGATCATTTTCTCAAAGGAAGTATTAAGGTCTGATAGTAGTTTTAATTTCATTTTTTTTTATATTTTACGAAAACTTCAGCATCAGATTTGCCGGGAGGAAGTTGATCATACAATGTGTTTTTTGTCTTTTAATTATTTGAATATCTCAATATTTTCAATGCAGATTTTAATAAAATGTTGTGGAGAGTCAACCTTTTATGTCAAATAACAAGTGACATGTCATTGAAGACCTGTACCCAGGCACAGATCCTTGTGTTTTGGAACTAATCTCTTATCAATGATAGATAACATTTCTGTAATTGTACCAGGAAATTATTCACATTACTTTAAAAAACCTCTAGCCCAAGGCTTGACAGTATGACGTTGTGGTCTGTAAAATGACTACATTGTAGCTGAAAATAAGATTGTACAGCTTTGGTTGAAGGTTGTGAGTGCTGAACAAACAGAGCCTTATATAGTCTTACAGGAATAGTTGTTTGATCATTAAAAACCATGTCATAACCTTCCTCATAAGAGAAGGGTTCCTGGAGGCTTCACTTAACTCTGAAGCCGTGTTGTTCGACCATGTTCACTTTAGGGCCTCTGTCCTTTGCCTTTGGCTCCCACCTGCCTTCATCCCGAGTACCACTGATGCTATTCAGAGGGGGCATTCACTGCAGTGACTTAGTAGTCTGGTTGAAAGATTATGGTCAGAGACCTTAGAGTCGATTAGAAGGACCCTTTTGTCTCCACAAGGTCCGAGTCCTCCACTCAGCCTGAAAAGAGTCCACTTAACACTAAAGAAGTCTCAGCTTAGCAAATAGCTTTGCAAATAGCTTTGCTCTACATGTGCCACTGGCTGAGCTGCACTACAGAGCAGGTCAGCTTTGAGAGGACACTCAAATGCTAACTGTAAGGAGTTTTCCTCCTAATCCCAAGTTTGATGGGACTGAGAGTTGGAGCCAGAAGGAGCTTAATATTAAGAGTTCAGATGGAGGGCTGACTGTTCTGACCTTCTGAAGTATTGCTTTGAGGGGGAGTTGACTACGAAGTGTTGTTCTTGATGCTATAAATTCTACGTGGTCTCTGTTGGTGAAATAAGAATGAAGGCTCTGTAGACTGTTGGGGAAAATATATATATATAATCAAACATTACTGTTACTGTATAAATTAGGAAATAATTCAACAATATTCGCTGCCAATAACTTTTAATATATAGAAATGTGCTGATTTTCTTAGTTCTATGTCATCGTCCATATCTATGATTTGAGTGCTATATGGATGGACAAATGACAACATGTTGGAACATGTCACCTCACTTAATGGCACATTTTGATGGGCATTTATAACTATCAGTATCCATAAACAACTTTTGGGCAAAAGGAAAGATTTGAGTAATGGAATAATAGCAGTGCAACCACTTAATCTACTCTAGAACATTTTTGTATGATGTTAAGCTTTTCCCATTATCACAGTTCCAATATGAAGAAAATGAAGCATTTCTCGGACTAAAGGGAGGAATAGGTGATACATATTTAAAGTCTAGTGTCTCCTCCCAGAATAACACATGAAAATCAGATGATTGCGAGGATGGAAGTTTCCTATAACCAAGAAAGCCTAGTTTGTTTCTTTTTGACCACCAAATGCAGCTCTCCACATCCTTGGGTGAGCAGAAAAACCATGAGGTCATAACATTATAAGAAGCCTCCGCAGAGACTCCCTGCCAACAGCTTCCATCATGTCTTTCAAACCGGAAAAACCAAACTTGCCTTATCATCACACTGCAGCTCTTACTGTCTCTCTCTGACTGCAGCACAGGATCACATTTCAAAAAGCCTGCGGTCTGCTGAAGGCAGAGAGAGAGCAGTCGTCCCCCATCCTCAGCGAGAGCCACCGAAACGCTGCCCTGTAATTACAGGTCATGTTTTTTTCCTAATACACTAAACAGATGTGCTTAAAATTATGCTTAACATTCAGACCCCGAGTTAGACATGATGACATGTCATTACTATCAGCTGGTGGAGACGTATTTCTGAGGCCTACATGACTTGTGATCCTAGAGGTGCTTATTGTATTCTCTAAAACTTCAATCAATTTCATCATCACAATAAAAGACACATTTTGCAGAAAAAGCCGTCAACAGAAACAAAAATTAAACAAAAATGTAAGTTATATAAATATATATTTTTAAATAGAATGACTTTTACTCTTTATCAAAATCCGGTTAGGGTTGCTAAGTAGGTATAGACATACAAGAAGATTTTGCTTTGGTGTATAATTGTGCATATGTAAACACAATAAAACAAATGTACGTACAAAATAAGAGCAAACGTTGCAAATGCAAAGAAATGTTAAATAAACTATAAAAAAAGAAGAAGCAAAACCAAAAAGGAATACAAGTCTTAAGTGAACATCATTAATTTAAAAATATAGTTGCATTGGAACAACTGAGCTGGAAACAAAATTGCATAAACCATAGAAGTAATTTGATATGTTGGAAAGACTTGGTCTAAAGTTACATTTTAAAAGGACGCATTGAAATGAATTGGACAGCTTACTGTATCAGGAGGTTGTCAGATTGTGTGCGATGGGTACATACAATACATTCTGATTGGCTAATATGTCCTCCATTCACAACGCGAAATGACTGTAGCATTTTAAATGTTCCTTTGATCACTGGTGCCCACTCATGTATCACATGATTCATAGTGATGTCTTTGAAATATCTGCTCTCGATGTAGGTGGCCTCAAGGTAGAAATCTTCCCTCCAAATCGTTATGCAATGCTTAACAAAAGAAAGCATTTGGCAGCTAATTTGATCAAACACACTGCAGCTAATTGACCATGAAGATGATGAGTCCTTGTACAAAAACATATCCTTGTACAAAAGATGATATAAGAGTTTCAACCTTAGGGTTCAAACTCTTATATCATCTTTTGTCTGTCTCTATGAATGCTTGACCACTTCCCAGGTATTCACAATAAGAAACGGTGATGATCTCTGCACGTTAGAGGACGTGTGTTCATCGTTGTGAGGTTGCAGGCATCTTGGCACTGCGACTGTGTGAGCAGCTACAGTCATTACCGCTCGTCTCCACTCAGCTATGAAAGACGAGATGAGTCCTTTTGGCTCTTGCAGCCTCGCTTGGTCTGAGTTTGTGATTGCAGACAAACCCAACCCCTATTACCTGTTCTGTACGTATAGATCACTTCATACACACATTGATGTTCACACAGCTTCCCTGCTGGTTGGTGTTTTGCATGTTGAATGTTTTCTGGAGGAAACATGTCAGTGTCCTGCTGCTCCTCAGCGCAATCTTCCCCCAGGCCAGGGCCGCCTGAATGGGTCCGTTTGGCCCAACAGACTTCCTTTCTGAGTGGGAAATGGAGTGTGCGTAATCTGGTTCAATGATACCTCCTAGTCCCGCACAGTCTTCCTCTCCTTCTCCACCCTCCTCTTCTTTTATCTACCCTCTCTTCCGATGCTGCTTCATAATACCTCAGTAACTTCTGCCTACATTTGTACCAGTTTGCTTAATTGATACTAAACTTTTTAGTATTGACCAACAGGTTTTGAGACCGGTGGACCCTTGAAAGTGAGACCAAGAAATAATAACCAAGCAAGACATTTCAAAGTTGAAAAATAAACATGTCCCTTCTTTTTGGTGGAAAAACACATATTTGATGACTCTGTAACCCTAATTCTTCATTTATAGTTGGTCAAATACGCCATTACTGATATCTGCATTTGGCTTCAATTGGCTGATATATCGGTAGGACTTCCTAGTGCCTTTAACATTACGAGAAACCATTTATGATGTTTTATTTCCTTTAACATTATTCTCAGAGTCTGATTAAACAACCATGAACTTTAGATGAATCATATTGTTACCAAGGCGTATGACCGAGTTCCCAGGGAGTTACTGTGGGAGGTGCTACGGGAGTATGGGGTGAGGGGGTCTCTACTCAGGGCCATCCAATCTCTGTACTCCCAAAGCGAGAGCTGTGTCCGGGTCCTCGGCAGTAAGTCGGACCCATTTCCGGTGAGGGTTGGCCTCCGCCAGGGCTGCGCTTTGTCACCAATCCTGTTTGTAATATACATGGATCGGATTTCGAGGCGTAGTCGTGGTGGAGGGGGTCTGCAGTTCGGTGGACTAAGGATTGCACCACTGCTTTTTGCAGATGATGTGGTTCTAATGGCTTCATCGGTCTGCGACCTTCAGCACTCACTGGATCGGTTCGCAACCGAGTGTGAAGCGGCTGGGATGAGGATCAGCACCTCCAAATCTGAGGCCATGGTTCTCAGCAGGAAACCGATGGACTGTCCACTCCAAGTAGGGAATGAGTCCTTACCCCAAGTGAAGGAGTTCAAGTATCTTGGGGTCTTGTTCTCGAGTGAGGGAACAATGGAGCGTGAGATTGGCCGGAGAATCGGAGCAGCGGGAGCGGTACTGCAGTCGCTTTACCGCACAGTTGTGACGAAAAGAGAGCTGAGCCAGAAGGCAAAGCTCTCTGTCTACCGGGCCATTTTCGTTCCTACCCTCACCTATGGTCATGAAGGATGGGTCATGACCGAAAGAACGAGATCGCGGATACAAGCGGCCGAGATGGGTTTCCTCCGCCGGGTGGCTGGTGTCTCCCTTAGAGATAAGGTGAGAAGTTCGGTCATCAGGGAGGGACTCGGAGTTGAGCCGCTCCTCCTTCCCGTCGAAAGGAGCCAGTTGAGGTGGTTCGGGCACCTAGTTAGGATGCCACCTGGGCGCCTCCCTAGGGAGGTGTTCCAGGCACGTCCAGCTGGGAAGAGACCAAGGGGTAGACCTAGGACCAGGAGGAGGGATTATATCTCTTCGCTGGCCTGGGAGCGCCTTGGGATCCCCCAGTCAGAGCTGGTTGATGTCGCCAGGGAAAAGAAAGTTTGGGGCTCTCTGCTGGAACTGCTACCCCCGCGACACGACCACGGATAAGCGGGAGAAGATGGATGGATGGATATTGTTACCAAAGTTCACATTTACTTGGGATCAAAGCCCCCCTTTATTTAAATGTTTCTATTCCACACACTGAAAACACGGCGTAAAAACCGCCTGTATGGATTGAATGGACCGTCTGGTTATGTTTCAAGGAAATAGAAGTCATGATTTACATTTCTGGAACCATATCAGAGCGAAACATTAAAGTTAAACACTTAATTCCTCTTTAAAACAACAGATGTTTATGATGTGCCTTCCATTTGCCGTCCTTTTTTATTGCGGGGCGGTGTATTTTTCCAATTCCACTGGCCAAAAGTAGACCGTGCAGCGTCATATTGATATTTCCAGAGTCTGAAAGGAAAAACAAATTTTTCCGCTCTCTAAAACAATACAATTTAAATGTGAGGTCAGTCAAAGAGCAACGGCCTTGTTTTAGACTCAACAGTTTACGTTGTCGTTCAGCAGTCTAACATTACATGATATACACATTTCTCCAATTACAGTAGCTTAATCAGACTCTAATTCAGGCAATGATAGAGTATGAGTAAAGGGAGACACAGGAAAACTGCACACACACTATTCCCCATAAAACAGCAATACATCTGTGAAGATTAATGACGAGAAGTGTTTTTCATGCTTACCAGATTTATTCGGAAAACAACTTTTCTCTTTCTATAATTATGAGATGTATCATGCTCTTGTTCTGTTACGTGCTGAAGCTTTTCATTACAATCACAAGTGGTTTCCTTGAAGCACACTATACAAGATTAGCTTCTGATAGCAGTGAACCAAGCATTAGGTCACATTTCTTTACGTTTTTGGGCTTTAAATAACATTTGGTTTACTCGAGCATTGTCAGTCTTTATATATCTTGCTTTGTGCAAGTGTTATCTTCGTTATTTGGTTGGATAAATATAATTTTATGATATTCAAGAGACTTAGCTGAGAGATCTTACTTTAGAAGTGCGTAATCTAAATAAAGTCTGGGTTGAGCAAAAAAGACGAGTATTTTCGAGCAAGACGGCAGCAGACAGAGGGTGTTTCTCAATATCGAGGACGCTTGCTTGGTAGCACATGTCTTCCGAGTCACTTGTTTCAGAAGCGAGGTAAGAATCCTTCCTAGCCTCCGAAAATGAAGAATTGTGGAACAGGCTAACAGGTGTGCGTCATATGCGAGGCCCCGCCTTAAATGGAGCACGATTTCCTTCACAGATTTGGAAATTGGTTCGTGTGCAAAGCATTGTGGAGTCTAAACATGTGCAGCCTCAACATTTCCCGCAACAAAGTACGCCGGCCTCGGTAGAACTCCAAGTATCCTGGACATTGGAACAGTCCCTCGGCGGGACTCGATGACGTAGTATCCTTTAAATAGTGGCTCTGGAGCAGCTTTCCTCGCAATTGAGAAACAAACAGAGTCGGAGACGGGCAACTGGTTTAGAAGATGTGTTTCAGGATCAGCTGAAATGGACGTATCCTCCGTTGCGTCTGCACCCTAGAAACAGGAAAAACTGTATGAAACCATCCTCAAAGCTCGAAAAACATATTGCAGCTGGATAATTGCTTTGTTTGGGTGTTGGTTTATGATGAAATTGTGTCCTAATTACAGGATTTTACTTTAAGGTTGTAAGCAAGACCAACGTGTACCCTGTGGAGTCGGCAATCCTGTCACACCCGTTTTGTTATTATGTTTCTATTATTTTTGTTCCAGGGGTTTCCACACATAGACTATACTTGGGGGGGCCATTTAGGTATTTTTTAAATTTATTTATTTTGTATAATATTTTATTTTATTTTTTTATTCGACGGTGACCACGACGCCATCTGCGATCGATTAACTTGTGGACAATGATCCCTCGCTCTACGCCTCCTGTACCCAGTCCCGTACTGGCCATCAGGAGGACCGGGGGGTTTCCCGATGGCCTGGCCTGTTAAGTGGCCTGCCTCACACAGGGTGACTGGCTGTCTACATGATGTGGCCTGCCGAGGAAGAGGAGGTGGGGGCCGCATGCGGCCCGCGGGCCGCCATTTGCCCATCCCTGCCCTAGAGGATATGAGGTCCAACCCCACTTAAAATCACATTGATAGGTTCCTAAATACATTTACCATTTTTATTTTTTTTAAATAGTAACCCATGTCCATATGTTTATTTGGGTAGTACCTGCCTGTACCTGTTCGCTCTGCCATCGTGTGAAGGGTCTGCTAACAAGCGATCAACAGAAAGATTAATGTTGTTGCACGTCACCTCAACCCTCCCCCCGCTACCACCACCCCCCCAAGTATATTTCAGATCTGTGGGAAACACTGTGTTCCCTAATGTTTACACTCAGAAGTGAGAGTGCTGCAGTTAAATATATACACATTTGTATTTGGCGCCGTTTCAATGTGGCTCAAGTTTGACTCCATTGTTTGCCTCCAAACTTGGCTGCATGTAAGGTCTTGAATGCCAATTTTATCCAAAACTCATTAGTCATATATGTGTCTCATGCAGAGTTTGTAATCAATGCTGCAAACAAATGCTTTTCATCAAGAAGTCAACTCAACAAACAACATCTATCTTACTTAACAAGAGACTTTAATGATCAATATGACATGGGCGTCTTTTACAAATAGAAATAGAAATGTCTCAACAATGCCATGATGGGGTTGTTATGGTGTTGTTATGTTGAAGCCCCGTGAACTACACTTCCTGTCTCACTCAAAGCTACTGTCATTGTCCTGGGAGTGGACACAGGAAGTGGAATTCTCCATGGCAACAACAGAGGAGTGGTGCAGTTGACTCCCACAGTGTCTAGTGCTCTTTTTTTGTAATAGAAACTCCCAAGTTGCATTGCATAGTCACCATTATTAACCTAAATGAATAATAATAGAAGTACACCGACATGTCCTCATTTCATCCAGCCTCTATCCCTTATTATCCTCCATTTGTCCATTAGCACTAATCTAACGGAGCTTTTTATTTAACCTTGCAACGGTTGGATTTAGAACATTTGTTACTATATTATTCTTCCAGCCCGATCTGTTAAAATACTGCGTCAGACAAAACAAGACACACGTTTTGGGTATTACAGCACATAACAGTAGCATGCAATGTTTTGCAACTTCTTTTAGCAATGTTGTCCTTGGAACTGCTGCCCTGTATTAATTTCCTTCCTCTGCTTTCTCGCTCCACTCTCTCTAGTCCACCTCAGGCAACAACAATGATAGGTCCTACACACCAAAGTTCGCCTATTTATTTAGCGCACACACACGGCACTTCCTCCAGTGTCATATTTTGGTGTGGGTGGAATGTGGAGGGAGTTGGTGTCGGCCCAGCGCTTCATTAAGAGTGACCGGCCACAGTTATCCTCTGCTGAGTGCACAGGCGGGCCGGAGAGGCCTTCAGTCATTTTTAATTATGGTGTGGACAGTGATTCCAGCGAGGACTTGTTCCAGCCAGGCTCACTGACTCTGGGGAACACACCTTCTGTAACCTTAAATACCTGCAGAAAAAAGGGGAACGCGTTGTAATTTACAATTTTTTTTTTCCATGAATCCAACTCGGTAAACATTTCCTTTCATCACCTAATTGGTTTCCTGGTTCCTGTAATAAGCTATGAAGCTATCCACATATCTTACCTATGTTTAAAATGCTGCAGTGATCTTAAACAATGAACTCAAACTGAAGCTAAATAAAGCAATACAGTACACATTTATTTCACCCACCAGAGGCCTGTACTACGAAGCCGGTTCAACATAACCTGATATGTTTGAGTTAGCCGGTTAGCTTAATCCAAAACATATGCGCTAGGGGTGTAACGGTATCCGTATTCGTCCCGTACCGTCACGGTTCGGACGTCACGGTTCGGCACACGCAGTCACACGGCGAATACGCCTTTTTTTTTACGAGTGGGAAAAAAGTCTGTCATTCAGGGCAGCATCCACTACACTATATATAATCCAGGGGGCGGTATTGCGCCTAAAAGCTGTTTGCCAGCCGCCCTTAAACAACAAGTGAAGAACAAGAAGAAACACAACAACAAAACGAACAAAATACAAGAAGAAGAAAAGTTAGTATGGCGATTTCAGATAACAGGAGCTAGAACCCACCTGCTTCTTTTAAATCAGCTGTGTGAGAACATTTCGGGTTCCCTGTGGACTACAATAACGATTAAGTGTGCGAGTGGTGGATCGGACGAGTGGTGGATCGGACAAGGACTGTGTGTCGCCGTTGTTCTACAGCGGTGCGGTATGCTAATGGAACACACGCCAAACATGCTAAATCATATCAGAAGGCATCACCCAGATTTGCCAATCACCGGAGCCCAGCAAAAGACAACAGCAGTTCAACAGCTGATCCCCGCTGTTTTTAAGAAGCCAATAGACATGAGAGCCGAGAGACCAAAATAAATAAATAATAGCTTTTGGCATATGTTTTTCAACGACTTTGCGCTCTTGAAACACTTTCTTATTATTTATGATGTCATATTTTCAAGACATTCTTTTTAGTTTTACAGCTTGATGAAACCTTTTTGTTTGACATCAGCCATTATAGATACTATGGCCATCTGAGTGTGTGTGGTGCTGTTTGTGGTTTGTTTTTAACTGTTTAATACAGTTAATTATTCAAAATGTCAGAGTTCTTTATTTTTAAACTGAAACTTGCAGTACTGTTCAAACATAAATAACAACAAACCTGGAATTATGCATTTGGGACTTTTTTTTGCTTTTTCTTGTTGTACCGAACCGTGACCTCCAAACCGAGGTACGAACCGAACTGTGACTTCTGTGAACCATTATGTCCCGTCCACACTACAGCGTCGACAACTCCAATCTGCCCATTCACTTTGAATGGGGTGACGTCACGTTGCCTCGCTTTTTCGCCGAACTGAATTGTGGGTAGCAGAGCGGTCCGTCTCCGCCGGAGACGGCGGAGTAGCCAGCGCCAGCCAATCAAATCCCGTTTCGGAAAATCTGACAGCTCAAGCCGTAGCCAATCAAACCGTGTCTAAGCTGGGAGAGATATCCCGCCGTTCATTTCTACATTTCAAAAAAAGTTGGAGGAGAAACTAACTAACTATCGCCGTAGCAAATCACCCGGTTTTGTATGACCAGGCCCTCTTCACCTACCGGGATACAAACCGGAGGAACCAGGCATGGAGGGAGGTGGCAGAGACAGTGGGGGAAACTGGTAGGTTTTCGCCTGTTTGGGGAGTTTATATATATATTGCTCCCATACAATCCCCGGGGTTTTTTGCTTTGTATGTCGGGGGCGGGAGATTCATGTGATTGGTTGTTGGTCGTGTTGCTTGAATAAAATCCCCAAGCTCCAGACACGCCCAGCTCCAAGCTTTTTTTGAAGCTGTAGTGTGGACGCTCCGTTACACCCCTAACGGCCCCTACACACGGCGGCGTGCGTTGCCGCTTCAACACTTCTGCCCATTCACTTTGAATGGGGTGACGTCACGATTCGCCGAACTGCATTGTGGGAGCAAAGCGTAGCTTCTCTCGAGGTGCTCGCTGCAAAAGTAGAGCAATGTTCTACTTTTGCCGCCTCGACGGAGGCGTCAGCCAATCAAATCCCTCGTATGTAAATCTGACAGTACAAGCACTAGTCAATCAAACCGGGTGTATGTTGGGAGAGCCAGACCGCAGTTATTTCCCATATGTCAACAAAGGGACATTATCGTGGCGGTAGGGAATCACCCGGTACTCTATGACCCGTCCCTCTTTACATACAGGGATACAAACCGGAGGAGCCAGGCATGGGGGGAGGTGGCAGAGACAGTGGGGGAAACTGGTAGGTTTTCGCTTGTTTGGGGAGTTTATATCCAGTGTACTTCGTTTGAATGGACAGCTAGCAAGCATAGACAGTATATTTAGCCAGCATGGATGTAGCATGAATGCTTTGCTTTGTATGTCCGGGGCGGGACATTCATGTGGTTGGTTGTTGGTCGGGTTGCTCGCGTTGACTCCCCAAGCTCAAGACACGCCCACCGCCAAGCGGCAACGCACGCCACCGTGTGTAGGGGCCATAATACGCGCTCTCGCTAAACGATCCTATGACACAGGTTATCAAGTGGATCGCTCAAGCCAGCAGTGTCCTATCTAGTTAGTTGCACGTTCACATGAAAGGGGTGGTATCTGGAGCATTCAACCAATCACAAACATGGAGAAGCGTACTGACAGCGCAGCGTCATACTTCCTGAATGAAAAGTCAACTATAATATTAGACATATGAAGAAGTTAAACTTTAAACATCCATGACTTAAACACTTTATCCAGGATAAAAGCCACAGAGCTGCACCTGCAAGGTGAATACAGCTGGTAACAGAAAAAGTGTTTGAATGCGTACATTAACAGGTTTATGATATCACTGCCACGACACGATCAACGATCAAGACACGATCTGACTTTAATTACATTTGTCTCGAGTGTTTCGTCAACTTCATGTGTTGCTTAAAATAATACTTCTGCATATGTGACACTGAGTGTTGCACGGCCAGATACGGCTCAAGAAGCTGACTCAGATAAGGAAATATATGATACATTATGATGTGATATGCCGCGGACTGTACTGATATGCCGCGGACTATACTGTTACTTATGTTGTGGCCGATATTTAAGTAAGCTTTCTTAACGCTAATGTTATAATAGTCAGATTGCTCTGAAGATGGGAGGTGATATTCTATTAATGTTCACGTTCACACAGTCTGTGATTTGTGCCGGCCGTCTTTCCTGCAACGGCAGTTTAAACTGTAGGCTATTTCCTTTCTCCTGTAATATGACTTGATCGCTTTAAACTCCGCACACTGAGCTCTGATTGGTCAGCAGGCAGTGTTTTCACTGAGAGTTGAGCTCTTAGCCTGCAACCTAACCTGCTCCGGAGCAGGTTAGCCGCTCGCTCAGCAAAAGTTGCCATGGAGATCTAGCCCGCTAAAAAGAGAACCAGCGTCGTAGGATTGGAAACCCAGAGTTTTCCCTGAAGTTAGCCGGCTAGGCGAAAATCCGGCTTCGTAGTACAGGCCTCTGGTATTCCTCAAGGCTATAGCTCCATAGGCACGGCACGTTTATTTATATTGCACCTTTCAACACAAGGCAATTTGTAAAAGTGCTTTACAAAAATGAAAGACATTAAGAGCATTAAGAAACATATTATAAACACTCATTTAAAAGCAAAGATATAAAATGGCATTTTAAAAACACAAATTTAAAAGCAAAGATAATAAAACATGAATAACAAAGGTACATGAATAAAAGTTACAGTGCGGGGTGAGATACACACACATCTGAAATGTTTAGGTCTGACTCTCAATCATTGCTAACTTTTTAGCAGAAATAGTTTTCTATGACCTCACTTTCTTTTACTTTCTTTTTTAACTCATCCTGTAGTTATTTCAAGTGTTTCATGCTAAACGAACCCCCCTTTGGAAAATTCTAATCTGACCCCATGGTACTGTACTTTTTTAGTTTTCGCCGAAACTATTCCTCTTTCTTAAATGCACATCAGTTAAGTGTATCGGTTCAGTGTACCTTGTCTTCCTAGGTAAAAACCTGTATGTAACCTATTTGCTTTACATTTTTGTTGATCATTTCAAAATTCAGTCTGTAAAATACTGTATAATATTTATACAACATCTGAAACCTAGTAGCATGGGCTGCAAGTGTAATATAAATGTTATCTTGGTTGTTGGGCTACAACCAAGTATTCGTTACATTATCGAATAAAACGTCAACTGTCCTGATGATAAATCAATTCACAGTTTAGTCAAATAGAGTCCAAAACCCAAAGACATTTATTTTATAATGTGATATTTAAAACAAGTCCTTACATTTTGACACACTGAATGTAGCAAATGTCGTGCTCTCCAGAAAGGTTTTATATAAATAATGAAATGTGTTTGGATTGAAAATGTGCTGATGAAGGGGAAATGTATCCTTACATCAGGTAGTCTCCCTTTTGTTTGCATTAAGGTGACCTGTGGTCAGAATGTAGGTGGGAAATGTTGGCTTTTGCTGTGGTTCCTGGACATCTTCTCATAATCTCTCAGCTCTGAGGGTACAACTGATAGCCAACATGGTGGAATAATCTGGTTGTTAGACAAATTGTTGAACATTATATACAGCTATGTCTTGGCCTGCAGCTAGGTTGTCTCAACGTATTTTTCACTCACTTTCCCACGGATCAGATTTCACTAACATCCTCTTTGCTCTGATTTTTTCTTCTTCTTCTGACTCTGACTCTGATTCTGACTCTGACTCTGACTCTGTCTCTTTTCTCACTCTTTGCTGGTGCTCTGAACGTTTCGGTCAGAGCTCATGTTCCACTTCCTACTCATTAGTAGTTAGAGAGAGACCTGAGAGCCGTGTGAGTGCACAACACAGGTAGTAAAGCATGTGAGACTGTATTGCACTGCAGGCCCTGAAACCATGTTACAGTCAGTGCATGAACAAATAAAAAGACAAGTCTTCCTTGTGGGCTTTAATTGTCAACAAACCTAGGAGGGATGCTCACTTCCAGTCCCTTAAAGCTTCCCCTACTCATATCTCTTTAATGGTTCATCAGAGTGGTACATCTAGCTGAGCTACAAATTAGGGCGTTATTGATGTTTTTATTTTCAGGTGATATTGCTCTAATTGTTTGAGGCTTGTCTTAAGAAGCTCTGTTTATTTGTCACTGTGAAATACTCGCTGTGTAGACACTTCCTGTGATATGAGGTCTGGTTATTTTTACACCATGAAAGAAATGCCCAAATTTGCCCAAATACTGTTTCTTTGGAGTGCTTTCAAACATTTGTAATTTTTGTTTTAAATTATAGGAAATGTTAATTTATCAATATTTTATTAAAAGAACAAAATAGATTCCTCTAAGAGTGCACAGAACTTACAGATCAGTTGTCATCATCACTTTAAAATATAATTTCAAGAAGGAGAGCTGCTTTTAAAGACTGTAAAGACTATACTCCGAGAAAGATATTCCCTTGTTGGCAAATCTACTGGTGCGGGGAAAAAAGCCCAGGTTCTGCAATGAGCGTATTCTATACATATGAGCTTTTAAAGAAGCATTAAGTGTAATTTTGAAATGTTAAAGACGCTGACTACAGCGTTGGCATCCTGCACTCCCCGTTTCCATTGACCGATATTAGCGTCAAACATGGTCATTCACCAGTGAGTTAATTACAGGGAGAAGTTACACTTGGCTGCTGTGCCATATCCTCATGTTACAGTCAATTTACCACACAGTCTAGAAAATAAATAACATGTCAACCATCCACTTTGGAGCAGCCTTATTGGTATGGTCCACTAATGGTGTTTACACTTCATCAAAGGAAATGGTTTGAAAACAGTAGGGTCCACAACTATAGTCAGAGCTACAAATAATTAAACGAATCACCTTTACGCTTTATATTTCTGCTTCAATTCAAGGTGACCCTTGGGCTATAAATAACATGTTTTCATTAATTAATGTGTTGATAATTTACTACACCTAACTGATTTTGTCTAACCTATAAAAGGTCAAAACATATTATATCTAAGGTAACCGTCCAATCATGTAGTTATTCACAATACATTAAAACATACAGTAGATAAATTAAAGGTCCCATGACATGCTTTTCTGGTTATTACCCGCCCCCTTGTGTGTTATGTAGCTTTCTGCATGTGAACGGTCTGCAGTCACAAACCCTCTAAGAATACCCTGTAGCGAGTACAACTCTAACACATCTTTTGTCTTCCGGGGCATGCTGACGTAACGCTGCGGAGCTCCACACACACACTCACACTCACACTCACACTCACAATCTCAGTCTTATCTTTTCTCAGCCTCGGTGCTCCGCGGAGCTCCGTACACACACAGGGAGGGGGGGCAGGAGCTCCAACAAGCCGTTTAGGACTAGGGCTGCAACAAACGACTAATTTGATAATCGACTATTCGGACTATTACGCCTTGCACAATTTCTCAAACGCTCTTATTTAGCCATCAACTTTTAGATTTAGCTTGAGGTTGTTTTAGGCATGTGGAAACTAACAATGAAGACAATAAAGATGAATACTTGATTCAAAAATACATATATTATAAATTAACTAAACAAATTGTGAACAAAATTAACATAGGTTTTTATTTAAATTAAATAAATAATATTTCACATCAAAAGAAAGTGTTTTAACAAATCGTATTAAATAATGTGATGACAGAATTGTAAACAGAATAGCTGCAACTTTAACAAAATAAATAACTCAGTTACCTCTAATCATTAACCCATGTTTGTATAATGTAGTTAACTCTGTGTGTTGCTGCTAGCATACATAACACCTGACGTGGAAACTTTACTCGTGGACGGGGCTACAGAGCTTCTAGAAAGACAGTTGAACCCGGTGCATTCCTCCGTCTGGATGTGGAGCACTTTTGCTAAATGTTTAGACAAATTGCTGGTGTTACCACCCTTACATGCTAAAGTCTTATTGCACTTTTGGCAACGAGCATTGTCCACATCGAGACGGGTAAAGTTTAACCACACCTCGGAGCGCTTCTCTCCGCCATCCCCGCAGTGTGTTGCTGCATGTAGCAGCCGCGTGTGTGTAAACTGCCCCGCCCCCTCGCACACAGACGGGGAGAGAGATCTCTCGTCTCGATTGGAAAGATCGAAAATACACCATAGACGTATATTTTTGTCTTTTTGCATATTAGAAACGAGTTGGCGACACTAAGACTGCGATATAATGCTTTTGTAGCAATAATACATGACATATTTTTTTTAAATGTCTCCAGTACCGATAAAAAGACCAATAACGTTGGAGCTTAACGGCGCGTAAAACACACGTGATGACGTCACCAACGAATCGACGACTGAATTAGTTGGCAACTAATTTGGTAATCGATTAAGTCGATTAGTTGTTGCACCCCTATTTAGGACAGAGTGAATACACATGCTATACAGAGATGCTGTATGAGAAACCAATGTGAGTTTGGAAAATTGCACAATATAAATCTATTCTAGTCGACCTCAACAATGGAATTATGATCAGTAGAAATGGCCATGACATGGGACCTTTAAAGCTTTTCATGCCAACAAAGTGACGGTGAAAATAAACGGTGTGTCCTCCTGAAGTGTTTCTTTCTAGAGGCTTACTGACGTTGGAACTTGGCAAACTCCTTTTCATGAGCCAACAGCTAACACGCTAGCAAGCTGGAACAGTAAGTAGCTAGCTTTGAGAGATCTCTCAATCACCTTTGTGGTTTTTCTCACAAAAGTTACTCGTTTCTCAGTTTGTTTATGTAGGCGAACCAAAATAGTCTGTGTTCTTGTTTTGAAGTGACGGCTGTTGCTGTGACCAGGCCAAAAAACAGAAAATCCTCACATTCGAGAAACCTTTTCCTTGGTAAATGTCTTCAACTATCGCAATTGTTAAGGAAAAGTTTGATCTAATAAGCTAACTAGTTGACTAACTCTGTTTCCACAACTATCATCTTGTTACAAGAGGTTCAAAACACGCAGAAGAATTGTAGCTCTTTACTTGACAAGGTCAACGCCGCTCTCTGTCGGCTACAGTGTCGCCTCCAGGCTGAAGGTGAACTCTTTCTGTGGGACATTGCAGCGGCAGAGTTGGGTTACACATTGATACATTCGGGGCTGGGAATGGTGAGCTGTAATTATGTGTGTGTGCGCAGTTGTTGGACATGTTGGTTCTCGTATGGCCCATCCACTGCCACTCATCAATCAGCTGACCTCTCTGTTCCTTTCATAATACAACTGCACTCTGAAGCAATGTCCACACTATAAAGGGATACATCTGAAAATGATGTTAACATGTGAAAACTAGAATGGCACTCAGTCCCAGTTTGCTGTTTTTCTTTATTTCAGTGCGTTCATGGACTTTAAGTCTTAATGTTAAAATGACATGGACACTACAAAGAAGATGGGTGAAATGCCTTTTTTAATGCTCAGAGTACCCTATTCCGAAATGTTAACAAAGATTACATTTGTGCATCAACGCTGTGATTTGGATCCACTCCAAAATGTAATGGGTTCTTTCTTGGCACATGCTTCATCCTTCCACCATGTTTCATGGAAATTAGGCCTGTCATTTTTCCATAATCCTGATAGCAGAAACACAGGTCACAATCCTTCAATGGTTTGTTCAAACTGGATGGAAACACCCTCAACAGTGTTGGCAAAAAGAGAAAAAGACAGTTACTTTTGGCAATCTCACCAGGACTTGAAAGTAAGAAGAAAAGAGGACAAATAGCTAGAAAATACAGACAACATGGTGTCTGTTCTGCAGGAAGTTCAGTTTAAGATGTCAGTTTATCTTCTCTGGTAAGAGTTTTATACATCAACAACTAAATATTGCAGAAATGAAGCCTGATTCTTAAATTAGGGGTACAACCAATCGGACTCAATTCGTCCAAGGAATACCATGTTTTAACCGTCTGCTCTCAACATGTCTTCTTAGTAGATTATGTGAAGTTATTTTACAGGAAATGCTTCAGGCGTCATTTTCTTTTCTTTGTAGCATGTTCAGTATATCTTCCATATGACAATCAAAGTACATTCTTTTTTTCAGCAGCTTGTGTTCGTTCCTTTTTTCTTTACAGTTGTTTTTATGGCTGCTCATACTGTATGTGTTTTATGTGTGAAGTGCAATTTCCTTTGCCTGTAACATTGAGGGGGGTTGGACCTGTTTTTGAAGGCAGTGTAGCCCTATTAAAAGCAGGGAAATTAGTTTCTCTGTGGTATGTGTACTGCATAACATAGTCTGCCTCTCTGTGCCTTATCTGTGTGTTATCTGTGCAGAAATGCACTGCTATAATGAACACCTTCTTTCACACATACAGGTAGACACCAATAAACTAATAAACCAATAAACACACCCTTCTGTTTCTGTTTTACAAAATACTTCCTAAATGAAAAAGAGGTATACAGGAAACAACTTACTCAGCTAGCAATAAAAGCAGCTAAGAACATCAAACACTTCAAAGTTACCTGTAGGGTTTCAAATCATGTTGCTTCATCAAGTGTTCTTAAGTACTTATGGTGTAAATGCCTTATTGTCTAATGGTTGAAATGAAAACCAACAAAATCTACAAACTATTATTCGGAACAAGCTTAAATTGTCTGGCAACTTTGGAAAAATATCGTATCTAGTGTTAGAGCTGTTCGGTGGATGCAGTAATTATAAACAAGTCAAATGAATATGGCCAAACGGGTCTTTAAAAAGTTTTGAACACTCATCCTTGTGTAATTCAAGAAGCACAATAGTGTCAATTATTTAATTAATTATGAACACACCCAGTGAAACTTCAGCTCTGCTAAGTGCCCCGATACACATTCCTGTTTGTCAACTTGCAATATTCTTATTTATATAAATAGTTATCCGCGCAATAAACCATACATTTCATATTCTGCTCTTGTACATATCATATTCCATTCACATGTATATAGACTTTTTGCTCTACTTTTTATTTTGTATTTTTGTATTTTATTATATTGTTTGTAGCCTTTATTTAACCAGGTGAAAGCCCCTTGAGATCAAAAGATCTCTTTTTCAAGGGTGACCTGCAGGACATTAGTTACACATGTAACATAAAAACAACAGAACAACAATAAGGACGACATACAACATAATGTACAGGGTTCAGTTTACAAACTCTATTTACAGTGAAAAACTCTATTTACAGTATATATGTTGGATTGTTGGAGGAGCTCAGGTCATAAGATTGTCATTGCCATTTCTACACTGTAGCTATGTGCATACAGTATGACCATAACACATTTGAATTGAATTTAAGTGGCCTCTAGCTTGGCTGCATTTACCTTTTTTTAATTAATCAAGGTTTATCAAATGAAGCGTATACAACATTCCTGGCACATAAAGACATATTACATTATATATGGTATCCTCTTTATTGGAACTGTTTTGATTGCACCATTTTTGTCTATCAATTAAAAGAATAAATGGAAAAACAAACACTAACTTATTTACTTGTTTTTTGGACTTTGGCTTAAATAGTTGACCTTACAGAAAGGGTTTGTTCAGTCTCTTGTGAATTTCGCATGAATGTTAAACTGTGTGCAGATGGAGTCAAAAGAAGATTATTATAATTACCATTTACCCCGACACCAATGAGGTAGGGTTGCCAGAAACTGACCATGATCAAAATCGATTATTCGGCAGCCCTGGCGAATAATAATCGATTATTCGACCGACCCCCCACCCCCCCCCCCACCCCGCGGGAGAAAAAAAAAAAGGAATTCCGTTGTTTTCTTTACTGGAACATGTTCAACAGTACAAACAACAAACAAGCATGTCATCACAACGACGTGGCCTTGAAGTGAAGTTGGTAATGGCCAGCTGTGCTGCGTCTTTCTCTGTAACCTCTTTGGCGTGCTTCGCACTCAAATGCGAACGCATTGTTGAGGTTGAGCTGTGATAGACCAACGTCTTTTCGCAGAGCTTGCATTTAACTTCCTTTGGACTTGTAAGTTCGAAGTAGTTCCACGAGGAGGAACTCTTTTTACCTGCCGGCTTCCGCTTTGTTCATCTTTAGTCGCACGTGTGAGGGAGAGGGGGGGTGGGGGCGGTGTGTATCTGCTGCAGCAGCAGTCTGTTCTGCACGCAGGCTTCCTCCAAGTTTACAGTAAAACAAACTGGTGGTGTGACCAATGACCATTTACAATTATTAATACTATTACTATTAGCATATATATATTAATATATATTTTGGTTGAAACTAAGCCAGAAAAAAAAACATAAATAAATAAAAAAAATATATAAATAAAATCGATTTTTAAAAATAATATTCGATTATGGAGACTGTAGCGAATATTCGAATAATCGAATAATCGCTGGCATCCCTACAATGAGATCAGATCTGAGCTTCAGCTTTTAGCAACAATTGTTTGCAGACTCATTTCTATAACTGACACAAAGCAAATAGACACAGTAAGAAATGATCTTTGACATATAGCTAATAAACATCAGCTACAAGTGGCTCCACATTTGCAAATGGACCCATACAAACTATGTAGACCAGACGTGAAAGTTCACAGTCCAGTGCCAACTCGCACGCCTTAGTATAACACATTAAAATTCCTTGTAGTTAAAGGTACAATTAAGAGTCACCACAACATTATGAGCCGTGCATGCAAAAGCTCGGCCCTGATGACGCTGACACACAAACATGTGAGGCTTTTCAGAAAGATGACTTCACATCGTAGAAAGCTGACCAAACTTGATCCTTGACTGCTGTGCAACAATGGCAGCCATTGAAGAGTCTGACTCACATGGTCCAACCTGTTTAATGTCACCAATGACAATAATGCAGAGTGTACTTGTCTACATTTGTACATACATTAAAATAAATTAAAATAAAATGTATTTTATTTTCAGAAATCACATTCTCAGACCTACAAAAGCTTTACAATGTGCAGTTGTTGGTTATAACACTTCACAAAGATGATTTGATGAAATGCAGTTTAAAAATCAGTCCACCTGTTTAATGCACACTTTACAAAACCCACTGCATATAAAGAAAAAGGGAGCCTTCCTTATGTATTTCCTAAATACAACACACCATTGTTTCCATGTTTTGCTCAGGCTTCAGGTTTTTTTTCAAGCCACTGATCCCAGTACAGATAAGTTCAAACAACTCGGATAACATGTGACCGAAGTTTAACTCAAAGCAAAAATGCATGTATTGTTTGTTTTACAAATCAGGTATTTGCTTTGTGGGATTTCCAGCTTTGTCATTATCTTAGTTGAGATTGAGCCTGTCCTGATCTGCTGAACAGATTCCTGTTCCGATTACTTGACAGCTATTCCTAATCTCTGAGCGTTCAGGTGATGTAACCAGAGCTGTTTCTGGTTCAGTTGTTCGTGGAGGGCTGAGATGAAGAAGAGGCCGCTGCAGGTCTCTTCCAGCTGTTCCCCCATTCTGCTTTGTCACTTCCCTCCGGACACAAACTTCGAGCTTATCTACTTCAAACCCTTTTCTTTTGAATGCACCGTGCAGACACACATGCACAATGACATCATGCTTCAAACATTTTCTCTTCTTCGTCCACTGTAGCTCTCCGGCTGTAGATTTGCTACTTTAAATAGTTTTTTTCATTGCACAATGTGAGTAATGCTGTTAATAGAGGGTGTGAATGTGGGGGTTTGTGTGTAGGTGCAGAATTATTTGTTTGATTTCCAAAAAGTGCAACAAGTGTGATTTATGGTTGAAAGTTTAGTTTGTCGGTTGCCCTTCACAGTGATAGCCTTTTTTCTAGTCAAGGGCACATATATTGTTTTTGTACATGCAGGCCTGAAGAATATATCTTATCTAGGGAGGCATGTGGCGCAGTGGACTAGTGCGTTGGTATTGGGATCAGGGGGTCACAGGTTCAAACCCCACTGCAGTCAGCATGTCGTTGTGTCCCTGGGCAAGACAGTTCACCCCAAATTGCTCCTGTGGGGATTGCCCACAGTATTGAGTATGTAAGTCGCTTTGGATAAAAGCGTCTAACAATTAACATGTCATCTAATCAAATATATTTCATTCTCGGACACATAATTAGCATTCACAATGACTTTGTACAGGGGCGCCGTAAGGGGGTGAAAACTTAGGACGATTCTAAGGGCCCGTGACTGACGGTAACCTTTCATCAATCCTCAATAATTAACATTAATAGAACGTTATATTGATAAATTACTCACTAAACTTACGATTCATTTAACTTATTTTCTTCCAAAAGTTAATGATCCAAAGCCTCTGTACAGCCCCCTCTATTTACATGTAATGGTTTGGTCCTGCCTCCAAACGCAGTGCAGCACCGGCACTTGCAGAGAGTGAATTGGGGCCCAATGTGATATATGTTCATGGGGCCGCCCAAAATCCCTGGCGGCGCCCCTGACTTTGTATGATTCCCCTGAAGAACGGCTACATTTGGGGCGGTTGTTGTCACTGATAGGACAAACGTTTTGTTGACAGCATGACCTCTTTTTTTCGATACTACAGGAACAACATGATGTATCCTGGCTGATAACCACTCCTTCCTTAATTGTATATCTATTCAAACTAATCCTCCAAATATTTGTCAACAAGGATTAAGTAAAAACACAGTTTGACTGCTCTGTTTGTCTGTCGTCAGAAGAACAGAGCAGCCCATTGCATTTTTCTTCTTGATAATATATATTTGTCGTTGTTGTGGGTGATGCTTTTAGTTCCCTGAATGCAATTTATTTAATAATAAAGTGCATTTGTACAGCATTATTAAATTCACCTAATCATTCAATCGATTTAGTTAAATAAAAATCTACCTTTCCATCACATCATCCCACCCCCAATATGTGCTGGATTTTTCACACATGACCTTCATTCTTGGCTGTAGTTTTATGGTAAAGCATTAACAGACAGATATACTTGATAGTTATCGTGAGATGTTCAGTATTTTCTTTCAGTCAGTTGTTTGTGCTCGTGTGATGGTAAACAGAGAAGCAGCCAGCATGGCCACAACCCTAAATCCCTCCTCCCTATCCTTTAAGCAGCGAGCTGGCCATCTGTTCCCTATAACTCGCTGCTCAAAACACACACATACATACAGACACACACATACATTAATCACAGTCAGTTAATACTTGCCATTGGCTCCAGCTTAATTCAGTCAGTCTGGATGCATTGTTTGAGGTTAAAAGAGGTGATGAGTGTGTTTTTGTCTCACATGGGTGTGTGTCTGTGTGTGAAAAGAGGAGAGGTCCTGTGCATGTGTTTGTGCGCATCATGGTCATACTAAAGTTGCTGAGGCGACACATGGCATGAGAGGTTGGATAAGGGGCGACAGGAAATGACCAGGGGTGCAGGAGCCCTTTGTACTCCACCAACTACGCTAGTCCTTGATCCATTTCCTGTTTTCACCTTTTCTTCTGCTGTGGTCCTGCAGCTCATCCAGTTTGGTAGCAGAAGAGGATAACTATTATGTTTCTTCTTAATACATTCTGATATTCACAATATGTTAATATAATAATGATGCATGTAAAGTAAAAAGGGTTGTTAAAGCTATGAATAATTCAATACGACATATCTATAGAAAGTAGAGGTTGCAATGGGCTTCACTCTTGAACAGACTGTTTGGTAGACTCGGCTCATCCAGCTGTGATGTGTTCAGTCAATCACATTGTGCATTGATCTTCTTGTCAAATTCAGAAAGTAAATCACTCGATGGGATGCCTGTGTTTCATTATTATAAAGAGATGTAGATAAAGGAAACAAAAACTAATAAGACTTCTTAAAGGCCTGGTGAAAGTAAAATTGCCTAATATTTTCTGGTTCCCAACTTCCCTCTTCTCAAATTGTCTTTGTACATGATAGTCAACAAGATATTTGTTGGACTGTTAAGCAGAAGATTTGAAGACACAACCTCAGCTGTGTATACTATAAACAAAACAGGCGTTTTCACGATGTTCTGACATTTTATAGAGGAAAATATAAAATGATTTCCCAGTTATCGACGTATACAGCATCAGCAATTTAATTATTCTTTAAATAATCCGTTTGGAACAGAGGCTCAGAATAAAACAACTTTTAAAAAGAGGGAGGGATACTTAAGACACACATTTAGCTCTTTATAGACCAGGAGGAAATGCCTCCACAACAACGTCTTTCTTTGTTAGGGGAAACTTAGTAACATAGTGTGTTGCCATTACCTACCTAGTACCTACCTTCATGAAAAGGACAGCCAATAGCCACAAGTTAATGCCCATTGTTTGACAATCAGGAGTTGGCGTAGAATTTGACGAGGCGAGTTGACAGAACCCCTTTCTGTCAACTTGTCGTTCAACATAATGACAGCGTGACACACAACAACTCCTGGAATTCATTGAACATTTCATACTACACAAGACTGCAATGCCATCAGGCTTCATCTGTGGTTGACAGACTCGTTTTGGTTTGAATGAACACCAGCCCCTTTTTTATATGTCTTCCTCATCAGGGCATCACATGTGACACAAATCATTATTCTCTCAAAGCAACATTGAGCTTCATTCAATGATAGCCTTACGGCCCGTCCACACTCCAGCTTCAAAAAAAGCTTGGAGCTGGGCGTGTCTGAAGCTCGACCAACAACCAATCACATGAATCTCCCGCCCCCGACACACAAGCAGCGGTTTGATTGGCTAGAGCTTGTACTGGCATATGATTTGATTGGCTGACGCTTCCACCGAAAGCTTCAGAAGCTTCAAAAGTTGAACATTGCTCAACTTTTGCAGCCTGAAACGCCAGGAAAGCTCCGCTCTGCTTCCCACAATGCAGTTCGGCGAAAAGTGACATCACCCCATTCAAAGTGAATGGGCAGACGCGTTGGAAACCGTTTTTGAAGCTGTAGTGTGGACGGGCCGTTACAGAGCCTCCATAATGTTCCACACAGTCAACGGCCCACCTGCAGCCCGGCACTGTGGATTGTTTTTGAGACATTAGATATTTGGTTTAAAGGCTTATTTTTGGGCGTTCTTAGACGCATATGGCCCTAACCTCCACTTTGATTCTATCCAATGCTGAATATAACCGTTATAATTGTTTAAGAGATAATGATGGCCAGTAAAAGTATTTGTGCCCAACCTTTATCGACTGTATGGTTGCGGGTATTGTATGAACATTCCTATTGAATTGAGATTTCAAAAACAACTTTATTTGAATCTTTTCGATGTAGTTCACTGTATGCATAATACAGAACTGTCTAAATGCAGATGAAAGCGTATAAATCACAGAGCAGCAGAGTTTTTTTCTGTCACTCGTCTCTCTCTCTGTGGCCTCTCCTCACCCCGTGACGCCCCTCCACTGTGTATTATAGAGAGTACTTGTGAATGGCGTGATTGTGTCTTCAGTAAAGAGTGTGGCAGCTGCTGTTCTCTGTGTTGGCAAAGGCTTAAGTGTGTGCTTGGGTGTGTGTTTTTGTGTTAATGGTAATCCTGTAGATCCCGTTGACTTATCCTTTATCCTTTATGAGTATGCATGTCGGGGCTCCTGCTAAAAAAGATGTGGCCCTTCCAGTACATTACATAATAGCACATCGAGTCCGTCATAATCTGACATGTTTCGTAATCTGGCAGACTGCAGAAGGTTTGATTCAACAGTTGGTAGAAGTCTGTTTTTGTTGCAGTGTCGGATAAGTCCTGCTAGTGCTTGGATGTGTTTATTTTGTTGGATCTATTTGTGTGGAATCTGGATGCAGTGTTCTTTTAGAAACAAGTGATATTTCTCCCATACTTAAATCCTCAGGGTATTAATCAATCTTTTGTCTTCTGCTTTACAGTGGTAATGTCTTGACTCGGTGGACTCTCCAGCCCAGTAAAGGACGAGTCTGTGCAGAGTTGCTGCTAATGGGAACTCCTGCTCCGCCATGAGTGCTCGTGATGGCGTCGGGGGCATGGGCACCCTGGGCCGGCGGCCGCGCTTCGAGAACTCAGAGTTCACCGTGCGCATCTACCCTGGCTCCCTAGCCGAGGGCACCATCTACTGCCCGATCAGCGCCCGCAAGACCACCACAGCAGCTGAGGCCATCGAACGCGTCATTGAGCGCCTGCAGCTGGACCGCACCAGGTGTTATGTTCTGGCTGAAGTGAAGGAATTTGGTGGGGAAGAATGGATTCTCAACCCCAGCGACTGCCCCGTGCAGCGGATGATGCTCTGGCCCCGAGTGGCACTAGAGCACCGGCCACTGTCTGGTGGAGAAGATTACCGCTTTCTTCTCAGGCAGAAGAACCTGGATGGCTCGATTCACTATGGGGGCAGCCTCCAGATGTGGCTGCAGGTCACAGAGGAGCGCCGGCGCATGGTGGAACGTGGCCTGCTGCCACAGCCCGAGGCTCAGGGGGACCACGCCGACCTTTGCTGCCTGCCGGAGCTCAACGAGCGCTCGCTGCTGGACAACCTGCGCTCGCGCTTCCGCCAAGAAAAGATCTACACGTATGTCGGAAGCATTCTCATCGTCATTAACCCCTTCAAGTTCCTGCCCATCTACAACCCCAAGTATGTAAAAATGTATGACAACCACACGCTGGGAGATTTGGAGCCACATATTTACGCGGTGGCGGATGTGGCGTACCACGCCATGCTGCAGAAGGAGAGAAACCAGTGCATTGTTATATCTGGGGAGAGTGGATCTGGGAAGACGCAAAGCACAAACTTTCTCATCCATCATCTGACCGCTCTCAGCCAGAAGGGTTTTGCCAGTGGAGTGGAGCAGATCATCCTGGGGGCCGGGCCAGTACTAGAGGTAAGTGAAACATGAGCAATCTGGGATTCAATACAAACCTATATGTTGTTTGCTAATATGCTCTGCTGTCAACAAAGCTGGGAGACTTGGCCTCGAGTCCAACCCAAGTTAAACAAATAATGACTTGAGACCTGAGTTATGTGAGACTTCTTGACTGATTGACTCCAAAATTAGACCTTACTTAAAAGGAAAAGCATTTGTGTCAAGACTGTGAGTCTTAGTTTTTGCTCAATTTAACCAAGTGTTAAAAGGACAGAGTATCAACTCCTGTGCGGATTGTAAAGCCCTTTGAGAGAAACATTTGAATTGTGATCTTGGTATGAATGAAATTGACTTGACTTGGGACTGGACTTTGAGTGATCATGTCAGCAGATTAGTTGCCACACCTTATTAAGAAGCTTTCATTACTCAACCCTTGTGTGGTGTTCATATTTTTGTTACTCAGCCAGTGTTTGTGGGTCTGATGGACCCGCTGCCTTTTTGGGTTTCAATTCAACACAATCAAACTATTTTATGTTAAAATACTCAATACAGATGTTTACTTCATCCCAATTACAAGCAATATAAACGGCATGTACGGTATGGTTAATATTTGCCCTTTTACATTTGTCAGATCACATTAATGAATTAAAGTGCTACTTGTTCTTCTGCCCGCTGACTGGCTGGTCCTGTGGCTCGTCTTTTTTTGTAACTAGCTGATGCTCAATCTCATCCTCTTCTTCAAAGTCACTGTCAGACTCAGAATTCTCAGAAATGTGATCCTCACATTCTGAAACCTCTTCCTCTACATCATCATCAAATGGTTCACTCTCTTCCAAAATCATTTGCAAGGCCCTCTGAGCAGAGAATCTTTTGGCCATCTTGATCAGTTGTGATAAGGACCCAAAATGGCAAAGCTTTATTTATTGTGTTCCCCCCAAAATTTGCAGCTGGGATAGAGGTAAAAAAATAAAGATTGGTTCCCGCAAGACAATAATGCGGGAATGTGAGAGCAGACAGGTTTCGGTTCTTGAATTTATCAACAATGTTGCAACCTTGTGTGGGAATGGCAGGGACAGAAACACAAACGTCTCACACACGCACACACACGCACAGTGTGACTGTGAAAAAAGAATTTATGATATAATTTCTTTTGGATAAATAATGAAAATGGGTCCCACAGACCCCAACACCAGACAAGGGTTAAAAAAGGTCTGCTCAAGACTTCATTACCCAGATCCCGTCTCAGATATCTCTGCATGCTTTTAGTTTCAAGTTGGCTGGAACAAAGTTAATTAATACTTGCCTTGAATGACTGGAGACTTGACTTTGATTCACATTAAAACATAGTACACATTAGTTTAACCATAACACAAAGGTGAAGTATTACGTGTGGATACATTTAGGTTGCATCAATGTGTGTGAACCGTAGTGTTGTCCTGTATGAATCGATTGATTCCTTCCACCATACTCAACATGACTCGCTGTGAATGTATTTCCGTGTGGCTTTTAACATCAGTTACACAACACTGCCACAACTGTCTCTATGGTTGACCCCGGGTTGTGTCCCCATACAGAGGTTTCAGTCCAGCTGTGTGGGGATTATGTAGCACACACAGAGGATCTCTCTATCTCCAACTGCCAGTGCTGGCTCAGTGGTTACAGTTGTGGATTCTTGTTTTTGTGATTACAGTCTTTATTTTTGTTGCACAGTGGAAAGGTCGTCTCAAGGTAGACCCTGTAGAGGCCCAGTCAAAGGTTGTGAAGGAAACTGCCTGGTTGTTTTCATATCACTCAAAACATTCCTTTTATATTCTTTTGCCTCTTCAGGGACCTGTCACTTTAAGGCAAGGCAAGGCAGTCAAGAGTCTTTGACAAGTTCACAACCACACATTGTTTTCTCATTTGTCTTTTCAACATCAACTGAATTCCTGACCATTGCATGACACCCTTGAACTGTATGCACAATGCTTCCAGTGTACAGTGTTGTAATTCGTAAGGGTTTGTATCATTCACTGTCAAGTCAACTGACCACCTGCTGTTTGCACTTGTTTAACTAACCAAGAACAGGGCTGGATCACAGAAGTGCATACATTCATTCTGATATTTATTATGGATATAAAACCAGCATTAACAATTGTGTTCAGCCAAAAAATGAATAATATTTGACTTAATGGCAACTCAAGTTTTGTCTGATTTACTATCACAGTCCAAAATCAGATTTTATTTATTTCATTTCCTCCCCATGTAAAGAAATAAAAAGGCTCCCAATTTCCTCTGCATCAGTGTCAAGTTGAAGATGGCAGCTTAGTAAGAAGCCAAGTTCAAAGTGATCTGGCATGAAAGCACCCTTTGCAACAAGTAGCTCTACGCTGCGATTTATTGCCTTCGGTTTAGCAAACACAGTTCTCAGGAATGCCATTCATCGGTGTGACTCCCGGGTTAATGAGTAAGCATATTGGGTTAATCCTCAATGGAGCAACACGAGTGAGTAGTTTTGAGTGCAGAGGAGCAGCCTTTAATTGTTTGCACAGTAAGATTGCGTATCTGCCCGCTGGTGATTAATGCCAAGACTGGAGCTGCGGTGCTACTGAAGATCGAGATAGAGCAAAGGAGAGGAGGAACAGCAGCCAGAATGACCTCATGGGAACAATTAATCTTCATTTCCTTGTAGCTCTTCATTCAGGAAAGTCGACAAGCAGCACAGGAGGAATGACACGCGTCATTTTCAATACATGCTGTTGATTGGTTCTCCTTCTGTAATTGTGTGTAGTTGTATTTCATCACAGAGATTGATGCCCGAGTCGCAGTAGAGAGTTTAACTGGAGTTAATGTTCTTAAATTCTAATGTAAAGAGCTTTCAATTTAACCTTGAACTCTGACATGGGCCATTGGTTTTCAAGAGCTCTGCTTCAGTTGGCTTGAAGAGATTTTTAACGTCAAAGTTGTAGGTGTTTGGGAGAAGAATGTGAAAAAAGTGGATTAAAGCTATTTGTGGCGTCAGAAAGATTCAGGTTCAATATGTTAAGATTCTAGCTTAATGTCAGTGATTTGGTGTTTAATTTAGATTAGAGATGTACAACACGTTTTCTTACATGTTTGTGACTCGGCCAGGTTAACATCCAGAAATGTCTGATATCGAAAACCAGGATAGTGTTGAGCCATCCCCCTAAAGTCAATAGCAGCATAGCAGACAGCCGCTTCCTGCTGACTGTCAGTCGCAGGGCAAGCTCAGCCCAAAGCCTAAAGCGTAGAGAGAGAGGTTTTTTTTTAAACTCCATAGAATATCACTTACAAGAGGTTTTGGTCTTTCTGGAAACCAGCAAACAGCTGCTACTGTTACTTGTTAAGATCCTGACACGCCCTGTCGCTCAAGTGCTTCAATTAATAAAGCTCAGCTTAAAGGAGATGAAAACATAAACCATTGTCTTTATTCCAAATGAAGGAAATCAGAGATGTGGAAGACTTCAATTGTGGGTCAGAGATTGAAGGGGAAAAGACAGATTTGACTGATCCTTCAACACCTTTGAACTTCAATTGACCTTGCACAATGAAGACGAGTACAAACATTTGTGAAATACGACAAATACTTCACCTGATGTTGGTTCAGTGCTTATCTGCTGTCTGTCATTCCTAAAGTTGATTTCCTTCTTGCGCAATATATGATTACAATTGACATTAAGCTTTACATTCCTGTGACTACGTACAGTACTTGCACATTGGAATTTATGGTGTGAAATAGTTTGGCTCTTTTTTGTCTCCATGCCAACATCAAAACATTATATACAGGAAGTTTTGTACACAAAACAAAATGCAGTAACAATATATATAGAAACTCTTTCACCCAATCCATAACCTTGTGTGGTTATATTTTAATTGAACAACACTGGCTTTTACTGTAGTGCAATGGATAATAGACGACTTTGAAGGAAGGCTTTGCAGCATTGCTTCTGTAGCATTAGAGGTGTAAAAGCTGCTTGATTCTCTGCTTGATGTCCATTTGTTTTTGACAGTGCTAATCAGTAATGCTCAGTGCAGATGTTTCATTTCATTTAATCATTTATTTGGCAGGGACAATGCACAGTAATGAACACTTAAAACATTCAAATGTGTCAAGCGTAACAATGCCAGATTTAGCTTTCAGTTTTGTCTTCGCTTCTTTGCCATAATCTCTACAACGACCAAATATCTGTTGGATTGATGCATTTTTGATAAAAAAAGTTGTTATCTTGTGTGGTTCAGGGATGGATTCTTGTTGGTGCACTATAGTTATTTGTAGTTTTCTTGTGCTAGCTAGTCATCATCTAGTGTTTAACTACCACCCAGGCTTTGTATCCAGATGTTAGCCTGTTACATATTTTTGTTTCAGGTGGCTACCTGACATTTAGGAATGATTTAAAGCACAGTCTGGGAATGAATGTCCAAATTAGGTATAATAAAGAGAGATGTGCTTAAAATGGGGCGTCGGGTTGAAGAATAGTTAACATAATGAAACTTTTTCTGCTTTACTGTCTACCAATGTTCGCTGTATATATAAGAATTGACTCGACAAATAGGTAAAACCACCCAAAAACAGTTGTTAAAAAGAATATTACAGCAACTTTTAATAATGTATTTTTATTCTTGAATAGAACACATCAATATTTAAATTCACAGTATTGTATGGTACCAATACAGAGCAATAACATTTAACTATAATAAGAAGGAACTGTCTGAACTTGGTTGTTGACACTGCTGAACAGTGAACACAAAGACTGTTCACAGGAAGTGTGGTCATTTGTTTTTACATGTGAGCCAATTGGCATCTTAATGAGCTCAGCTGTCTCCCCCCCCCCCCCCCCCCCCCCCCTTGGGTCAGAAAGGAGAGTATGGGTTTACCTCACGCTGCTCACTCTGACACTGCATCATCACAATCTGCTCTACAAGACCATAGGCGTCATAAGCCATTAGTGCATGAACAGAGCTAATTGTTCTCTGGTGACTGCTTGGTGTGTCAGGGCCTTGAGGCTACTTTTATTGCTGTGTTTGGCTTCAGTATTCAGTAAATCTCTTAATCAAACGATTAAGAGATTTACTGAATACTTGTAGTTGTTTCTTAGAAGTTCTCATCAGCCCCAGTAGGCGGCTGTTCCAGTTAAAAAGCAGTAAGAAAGAGCTGTACCATCTGGGCGCCAACTTTTTTGGGCATACATTTTTGTTGTTGGCGACTGGCGAGCAAAACACAGCTTTATGGAGAGTTAATGTTCAACATGCATTGATCACGTGACCATAGACTGTGTCAAACTAGAACAACTGTATAAGCCATTATGTTGGCTCTGTCAGTTTGTTTTTATTTTTCCAAACCCTGTTTAAGGTTTGTCTTCTTTAGAAAACAGCATCATAGCAGAGAAAACATGTCAGACATTTTGCAATTCTTGTAGTTCTGTACAACACATCTCGATGATTAATACCACATACTAGTTGTTTCATTCTTATTTTGTGCATGTAAGGGACCTGCAGACCTTGATGGCTCGGTAAGGTCTGGAGCTCAACAGAAACACTCCTTTGAGAGTCTAGGTCTGAAGTTTCACCTCTCAGCATCTCCTTCACTGCTACTCAGAGATGGCAAAAGTACACACATCCTTTACTCAAGTAGAAGTACAGATACTCGTGTTTAAAAATACTCTGGTCAAAGTAGAAGTACTCAATAAACTAAACTTTACTCAAGTAAAACTAAAGAAGTATGGGCTTCGAAATGTACTTAAGTAAAAAGTACCCATAACTACCAACAGTTTTAAAGAGTAAGAGTCTTTGACTATTTCTAGGCAAATCTGGGCATTACGTGAAGTCCGCAAAATCTGCACCGCATTTCGAGTCGATTGTGATTTATAAAGGGAAACCGGCGTAGGAAGTGCTGTACGCACTTTCCTCGCCGGTACGCAATGTTTGGTGAATCGGAAAATGTCGGAACATTTCTGTACCTATTTTTTGGATTTCTACTACGTAAGCAACCTTCCCACGGCGTTATAAATGAGGCCTCAGGAAGTGATGGACACACGGATCGTGTTAAAATCAATAAGCACGCAATGACTCTAAATAATAATGATCACGCCACCAAACACAGATTAAAACTAAAGTAACAAACCTGTTTTGAAAATGTAAGAAGTAGAAAGTACAGGTATTTGCGTACAGGTATAACAGTCGTCAGAAAAATAAGTAGTGGAGTAAAGTACTGATACCAGAAAAATGTACTTAAGTACAGTAACGAAGTATTTGTACTCCACTACATCCCACCTCTGCTGCTACTTCAATACACCCAGAGATAGAAATGCACACACATGTAAAACCATCTCCCCAGACACTCTTACACTATTTAGGATTAGTGTGCATTACTGGGATCTCCACAAATTGGGCGTGGTCGAGAGAGATTTAATGTCCTTTTTCCTTCGGCCGGGGTGGAAAAAGAGACAAGAGACGGGAAATGTTGGAGTGTCATTTATGTGCAGTGTTGAGGACCTATGGTTGAGGATGAGGTGTTAAGCAGCACTGTGTGTTTTAATTTAGATAAAAACTGGTTGGTGTGAAAGCTTATATTGGGGCTCGGCGTATCAGCATTCTCTGATTGAGTAACATGCAGCGTGCA